>NC_056729.1:800990775-800993275 GCF_019279795.1 Protopterus annectens
AAACCTGGTTCAAGGCTCCAGAGTGCACTCCAGCACTACTGGACTACAACTCATACCACACATTTCGGCCACAGAACACGAACCGAAACACAAAAGGAGAGGGTGTATCCATATTCATCAAAGATACCCACACCTCCAGGTTAGTGGCACAGCATGATACCTCTGAGATCATCCATGTGCAACTAACATCGGGCAAATCTGCAATGCAAATTGTGGCCTGTTACAGATCACCCTCCATGACCCAGGACCACCACTCCACCTTTCTGGAGACAATGGAAAACATGAAGGTCCTACCGATCACCCTGATCCTGGAAGATTTCAATTACCCTACCATTAATTGGTAAAACTACTTGAGTAGATACTCTCAGGCTCAGCACTTCCTGGAATTTATCAACTCAAATGCCTTGGATCAGCTGGTAAACTCCCCTACCAGAGACCACAACATATTGGACCTGTCATCACCAACATGGGCGACAGGTGTTCTGTACAACCTGTCACTGGTTAGATCAGACCATAAACTAATCACCCTGGATGTCCACACCCCACCACCACCCCCAACCAAGGAAACCACAGTGAAAAACTTTTCTAAAGCAAACTTCACCTTACTTAAGGCAGAGGTGGTAAGTTTCACAGCCCCCACACTAAAGGATAACACTGCCCAAGATGCAGAATCCTTTACAATTGCACTCTTTGAGCATCTACAAGGATGCATGGATTGTGTCATCCCTAGCAAAACCAAGACTCACTCCCCTAAGAGAAGGAAACCAGTCTGGGGGACCCCTGCCATAAACAGGTTATACAACAAAAGGAGGAAACTTATTCAGAAAAAAAGCAAATCCCAAGAAGGAAAGATATCTCTGATCAGTATCAGTAAGAAACTAAGGTCCCTCATAAAATCAATCAAGGTTAACTTCGAAAGAAAAATAGCCAAGGATTCAAAAGATAACCACAAATCCTTCTTTAGCTATGCCAAGAATCTAAGTGGCAACTCGCAGATATGCTCTGAGATAGTGCAAAATAGCACAAAATATACTGAACCTACTGATATTGCCAACATACTGGCAGATAGATTCAGTGCAAACTTCACCTCCCTCTCACCTTCGAAAGGGCCCTCAACAATAGCGGAAAAGTGTAATGTTCTGGAAATCAGAGAAGCACAGGTGAAAACAGCACTTTCAAAAGCAGAAAACACAGCATCGATGGGGCCAGATGGTGTCCCAGGCTGCGTCTTGCACGGACTACAGAATGAACTAACCCCCCACCTAAACACGCTGTTCAAACTCAGCCTCTCCACAGGCTATGTGCCCATAGAATGGAGCACAGCAATGGTTATTCCGCTCCACAAAGGAGGGGCCACAACTGACCCTGATAACTATTGCTCCATAAGCCTGACTAGCCTGGTCTGCAAGACTATGGAGCGCATCATCATGGAACTCATTAACAAAGACATTGGGAATCTCCAAACACTTGAACCGACCCATTTCAGCTTTGTAAAGGGCAGATCATGCCTACTAAACCTGGTTGACTTCTTTGAGACAGTTACCAAGGCCATAGACAAGGGAAAGGTGGTTCACACAGCCTACCTTGATCTTGCCAAGGCGTTCGACATAATTTCTCACTCGGGTATTATAGAAAAACTCACCAGCCTGAACATAAACCCCTACGCCACAAGATGCGTTGCCAACTGGCTTACAGACAGAACTCACATGGTAAGAATAGCAGTCTCCAGGTCTGACTCTAAATCAGTCGCAAGTGGTGTCCCACAAGGCTCAGTTCTGGGACCCCTACTGTTTGGCATATATTTCTCAGAAGTACAGGCAAACACAGGAGGACTATGGCTATCCAAGTTCACTGATGACTGCAAACTGGGAGCCATACTTGACTCTCCGGCTAACACAGACATCCTCCAAAAAGGCCTTACTGAGACAGACACCTGGTGTCAAAGTCATGGCCTCAAGCTAAATGCCAAAAAATGCATAGTCATCCCGTTTAGGAAAAACAAAACACCCAAGAATTACCACATAGGCGGCAGCTCCCTTAATACAGAAGAGGTAATAAGGGATCTGGGGACCCAGGTAGGTAGTGATCTCTCCTTTGACAATCATATTGCCAAAGTAGTTAAGAAATCCTTCTATGTGGCCCATCTAATTACTAAGGGGATCCCATGTAGAAACAAAGAGGTTATAGTGCCCCTCTACACGTCATTCATCAGACTCATAATAGAGTACAATACCCCATTTGGGATGTACCTCACAAGACACTTCCAACAGCCTGAAAGACCACAAAAGCACCTCACCAAGAGGATTACTGGCCTCAAACATATGTCCTATGCAGCCCGACTGAAAAAACTCCGGCTGTACTCAGTGGCATATCACTTACTCATGGGTGATCTCTACCTGACTTACAAAGCCATGTCCAACTCAGAATTGATGGACATGCTCCAGCTAAAGAAATCCAAGTCACTGCGAGCCACGCTCTCTAGTGAGCTAAACCTCACCAC
>NC_056729.1:800998275-801011778 GCF_019279795.1 Protopterus annectens
AGGTTCATAGGTTTATAGGTTCATACTAGGCTATCTGCCCGAGGGCATTTATAAGCCTAGCCCATAGTTTTGTGGCTTACGCCACCCCTTTAGTATGGGGAACTATACCCATTATTTTGCTGTGCCTCTGTCTAGCAGTGACACTGAGGTAATCCCTGGAGTATATCTGCGATCTCCCATCCATTGGTCAAGATTTCTCTTGAACAAGGCCAGCGAGGTGCTCTGCCTCACATATACCGGGATTTTGTTCCACAGCATAGGGAGTCTTTGGGTGATGAATCTATCCCTCCAGCACGTTCTATTAATAGCTGTGTCAAGGTTTAAGTCTCCCGCCCTTGTAGCTCTGACGGATCTAGATTTTTTGAGGTGAAGCATATTCATCAAATCTGGGTTTGACATGGCCTTGTATGTCAGGCAAAGGTCACCTCTGAGCAGCGGTGGCGACTGAATAGAGCTGGAGTTCTTTCAGTCGGGCAGCATAGAACAGATTTTTGAGACCCTTTATCCTTTTGGTGAGGAACTTTTGTGGCCTCTCCAGCTGCTGCAAGTGTCGGGTCAGATACATTCCGAATGGGGCATTGTACTCAATCATTGGTCTGATGAGTGATGAGTATAGGGAGACTATGACCTTCCTTGATCTAGATGTGAATCCCTTCATGATAAGGTGGGCAATGTAGAAGGTCTTCCTAACTACTTTAGCTACATGGGTGTCGAATGACAGGCTACTGTCAACCTGGGTCCCCAGGTCCCTGATAACTTCTTCTGTGCTCAGAGGATTACCACCTATATGGTAGCTAGGGTAACCTTGTTTTTCCCAAGGGTATGACTATGCATTTTTTGGCATTTAACTTTAGGCCATGGCTCTGGCACCAGTCATCCATTTCTGTGAGACCCTTCTGAAGGATATCTGTGTCAGATGTGTTTTCGACTAATGGCCAGTTTGCAGTCATCTGCAAACTTTGTCAGCCATAACCCTCCTGTGTTTGCTTGTACTGAAAAGTAGATGCCAAACAAGAGTGGGCCCAGGACTGAGCCCTGTGGTACACCACTTGTGACAGGCTTTGAGTCTGACATGGCGCCAGCAACTCTGACCCTGTGGGTTCTGTCACTCAGCCAGTTTGCAACCCATCTTGTGATGTATGGGTTAACATTTAAGCTGATGAGTTTTCAATGATACCTGAGTGGGGTATTGTATCAAGGCCTTCGCCAGATCGAGGTAGGCTGTATGGACTGCCTTTCCTCATCAATGGCTTTGGTGACTGTTTTGAAAAAGTCAACCAAGTTTAAAAGGCATGATCTGCCTTTGACAAAGCCAAACTGGGTTGGATCCAAGTCTGCCAATTCCTATGTCTTTATTTATGAGGTCCATTATGATCCTCTCCATAGCTTTGCAGATAAGGCTTGTCAAGCTAATGGGCGGTAATTTCCAGGGTCTGTGGAGGCACCGCCTTTGTGAAGTGGGACCACAGTCGCAGTGCGCCCTCCCTGGGTACATATCCAGAGGTGAGACTATGATTAAACAGCTGTCCTAGCTGTGGGTTTAATTCTCGTTGAGTTCAGGAGCACACAGCCTGGGACACCATCAGGTCCCATGGATGCTGTGTTTTTGCTTTGAGAGAGCAGTTCACTTGGGCGCTTGAGATGTTTGGGGGCTGCAACCATTTGGTATAGATATCTCTCCTTTGGGGAGGGGGAGAAGTTTGCACTGAACCTGTCAGCCAGTATGTTGGCGATGTCTGTAGGATCAGTAATCTTCACATCATTTTGAACTAGTTCTGAGCATATCTGGGAGTTTCCTCCCAGGTTTCTAACATAGCTAAAGAAGGCCTTATGATTGTCTTTTGAGTCTTTAGCTATTTTTCTCTCAAAATTTGCTTTGGATGATTTTATGAGAGCTCTTAGTTTTTTACTTATAGTGATCAAAGGTGTCTTACCTTTTAAGGATTTTGCTCAATCTTGTAGTAGCTTCCTCCTTTTGTTGTAGAGTTTGTTTATGGCTAGGGTCCACCAGACTGGACGCTTGCCCTTGGTACAAAGAGTCTTTGTTTTGCTTGGGATTGCCTTATCCATGCAGTCCTGCAGGTGCTGGTAGAAGGCATTTGTAAGTGATTCAGCTGCTTGAGTACTGTTTTCCCACTGCTCGGGGCCTTAAAGGAGACCACACTAGTCTTTAGAAGTGTGAAGTCGGCTTTTGAGAAGTTTTTTACTGTGGTCTTTTTTATTTCAGGTGGGGGTGGGATGAGGACCTCCAGCAAGAGTAGTTTGTGATCTGATCTCACCAGTGAGGGGTATACTTCCGGTGTTGAACATTGTGCTCCCATGTTCGTGATGATGAGATCAAGTATGTTTTCTCCTCTTGTGGGGATGGTGACTAGTTGTTCCATGGCATTTGAGTTTATGAATTCCAGGAAATTTTGGGCTAGGGTGTTTGGACTTGAGTAGTGTTCCCAGTCTATATTAGGGTAATTGAAGTCACCTAGTACGATGGTGTTTGGAGATACATTTATCCCCTCCAGTGTTTTCAGGAAAGCCATGTGAGGTTCCTGAGTTTGTGAGGGTGGCCTGTAACATGCTACAATTTGCAGAGCAGTCTTGCCTATGGTTAATTGCACCTGGATGGTCTCCGATGCATCGTGCATTGCCACCAGTCTTGAGGTGTGGGTGTCCTTGATGAATATGGATACCCCCTTTTCTTGGTATTGTCCGGATTTTGGGGCGGAACGCATGATATGAGGTAAAACCTGTTAGTGCTGGGGTGCTCTCAGGAGCCTTGAACCAGGTTTCTGTCACAGCACAGACATCGATGTTCTCCATACTGAGAAGGGCCTCAAGTGCTGCATTTTGAGATTTAGACTTCTGGCATTGAGCAGCATTACCCTTAGTTTTTTCCTTTTTGTGTTCTAGGTGGTAGGTTTAGAATTTGAGCCTTGCCTAAAAAGGCACTATGGGGTGGCAAGAGCCTTTGCCAATATCCGAATCCCAGGGTGACAGGTGCAAGCCGCCCCTTGTGAAGCAGTGGCTTGTCCAGCATGTCATCCCAGGCAGACAGACATTGGATCCCCTTTGAATGACACCAGAGTTTAAGCCAATTGTTAAAGCTGATCATCTTATCTCTGTATTGTGGCATCATTCTTGGTGAAGGTAGGATACTGCTCAAGGTCAGGGTCATACCTGCCTGGGCTACATAATCAGAGAGCTCCTCAATGTCTATTTTCATGTAGTCCAAGGAGGTACATCTCAGGTCGTTTACACCAGCGTGGACAATGACTGAGTCGTATTTGTACCTGCTGTTGAGAGACCTGAGTGCTTGCGTCATGTGGCAGATTCTAGCGCTCGACAGGCAGCTTACTGTAACTCTCTCCTTACTCAGTCTGGTGAGCGGGACATCAGTGTGTCTGACTATGGAGTCACCAATGACTAGTGTGTCTAGCATTGTGTTTGGCCTTAAGGGCTGTGACTGTTTGACACTCTGACTGTGAGGTCTATGTGTTGCAGGTGTTGTGTTCTGAGGTGGTGGTTGTTTGGGTGTCTGCTTTGGTGGCCTCTGCTGTTTTGGTAGATTTCTGATCAGAGCCTCCGAGTATGTCTTTGTGTGTTTATGTGTATGATTTGAGGTTGTGATGGTACTATGTGAGACTGGGTCTATAGTGTGTGTGGTAACCTTCTCCTCCTGTCTGGTCTTGCCAGTCCTAAGTTGAGAGAGCTCAGCCTCCAGGTTGGTCAGACACACACACATATATATATATATATATATATATATATATATATATATATATATATATATATATATATATATATATATATATATATATATGCATCAGGCCACATGACAATGGTCCCCAGTGTATGCAGGGGTGTAGTCCCCAGGGGTATTGTATTCACCATCAACTCATCTGGATTTCTATTGTGGGTGGCCAGTGATGTGCACTGCTCTCCATGTATGTGATCTATATTACATAACATAGACAGTGTCTGGGTTGTGCACATGTCCCACAGGAATATTCTTTGACATGTGGAAGTGTACTTATAAGCTCATAGGTTCATAGGTAGATACTAGGCTATCTGCCCTAGGGCATTTATAAACCTAGCCAGAGCTTATTTGGCTTCCGCCTCCCTATTAGATTAGCCTACTTTGCCTCTGCAAAGTAGGTCACAGAAGGTACCCATTTAAGATTAGTTTACTGTGCCTCTGTCTAGCAGGGACACAGAAGAGATCCCAGGGGTGAATTTGTGATTTCCCATCCACGCGTCCAGATTTCGCTTGAAGAGGGTCAGTGAGGGGCTATGTCTAACATGAATTGGGATTCTATTCCAGAGTGCGCTGAGCCACTGGGAAAAGAATCTGTTCCTCAACCATGTCCTATTTATTTTGTGTTGAGGTTTAGGTCCCTGGAGCATGTAGCGCTAAGGGACTTGGATTTTTTGAGGTGGAGCATGTCCATTAATTCTGGGTTTGACATGGCTTTGTACATCAGGCATAGATCGCCTCTGAGTAGGCGGTAAGCAACTGAGTAGAGCTGGAGTTTCTTTATTCGAGCTGCATAGGACATCTGTTTGTAGCCCATGATCCTCTTGGTGATGTACTTTTGGGGTCTCTCCAGTTGCTGCAGGTGTCGGGTAAGGTACATCCCAAAAGGGGCATTTTATTCAATTATGGGCCTGATGAGTGATGAGTAGAGGGGCACAATGACCTCTCTTAAACTAGATGCGAACCCTTTCGTGATAATGTGGGCTATATAGAAGGTCTTTCTAATCACTTTGGCAATGTGATTATCAAAGGAGAGATTACTATCTACGTTGGTCCCCAAATCTCTAATTACTTCTTCCATACTTAATGGATTACCACCTATGTGGTAATTTGTGGGCACCTTGTTTTTCCCATAGGGGATGGCTATGCACTTTTTAGCATTTAACTTGAGGCCGTGGCTCTGGCACCAAACATCCGTCTCTGTGAGACCCTTTTGGAGGATGCTTGTGTCAGCTGGAGATTCGATTATGGCCCACAGTTTGCAGTCATCTGAGAACTTTGTCAGCCATAATCCCTCCATGTTAGCCTGAACCTCAGAGAAATATATACCGAACAAGAGAGGTCCCAGAACTGAGCCCTGTGGGATGCCACTTGTAACTGGTTTGGATTCGGACATGGCACCTGCGGTTCTGTCCATGCGGGTTCTATCTCTGAGCCAGTTTGCAACCCATCTTGTGATATAGGGGTTGATATTTAAGCTGGTAAGCTTATTTATGATGCCTGAATGGGGTATTGTGCCGAAGGCTTTTGCGAGGTCCAGGTAGGCTGTGTGGACTACCTTGCCCTCATCTATGGCTTTGGTAACTGTTTCAAAGAAATCAACTAGGTTTAAGAGGCAAGATCTGCCCTTAATAAAGCCGAATTGGGTAGGGTCCAGAGTCTGGAGGCTCCCAATGTCTTTGTTTACGAGTTCCATGATAATACATTCCATAGCTTTACAGACCAGCCTAGTCAGGCTTATGCGGTGATAGTTTCCGGGGTCCGTTGTGGCACCACATTTGTGGAGTGGGACCACTGTAGCTGTACGCCATTCTTTGGGTACATATCCTGTAGTAAGGCTAAGTTTGAACAGTGACTTAATGTGAGGGTTCAGTTCTTCTTGGAGCTCGTGTAAGACACAGCCTGGAACACCGTCCGGTCCCATAGATGCTGTGTTTTTTGCTTTGGAGAGGGCAGCTTTCACCTGTGCATCTGTGATGTCAGGGAAGTTACATTCAGTTGGGATAGGCATTTGCTCCTTTGGGGGGAAGGGGGGGGAGTTTGAACTGAATCTGTCTGCCAGGATGTTGGCTATGTCTGTAGGTTCAGTATATTTTGTACCGTTATGCAACAAGTCAGAGCATATCTGGGAGTTTTTGCCCATGTTCCTGACATAACTAAAGAAGGCCTTGTGATTATCTTTAGGGCAATTTTTCTTTCGAAGCTGGCCTTTGATGATTTTATGAGGGATCGAAGTTTCTTGCTAATACTGATCAGAGATGCCTTCCCTTTTTGGGATTTTGCCCTGTCATGTAGTAGCTTCCTCCTTCTGTTGTATAGCTTATTTATAGCCGGGGTCCACTAGACCGGTCTCCTGTTTTTGGAGGAGTGAGTCTTGGTTTTATTTGGGATAGCACGATCCATGCATTCCTGCAGGTGCTCATAGAATGCATTTCTAAAGGATTCTGCAGATTGGGCTGTAGTATCCTCTGGCCCAAGAGCTTTGAAGGATTCCACCTCAGTCTTAAGAAGTGCAAAGTTGGCTTTGGAGAAATTCTTTACAGTGATTTCCTTGGCTGGGGGTGGGGACAGGATATGGATGTCCAGGGAAATTTGTTTATGGTCTGATCTTACCAATGAGGGGTTTACCTCTGGTGTGGAACATAGAGTCCCCATGTTGGTGATGATCAGGTCCAGTATGTTGTTCCCTCTTGTGGGAGTGGTGACCAGTTGTTCCATTGCGTTAGCGTTTATAAATTCAAGGAACCATTGGGTGAGGGTCTTTGGGCTTGAGTAGTTTTCCCAGTCAATGCTTGGGTAGTTGAAGTCACCCAATAACATAGTGTTTGGAGAGACCTTTGTATTCTCCAGTGTTCTCAGGAATGCCAAGTGGGGTTCCTGTAATAGGGAGGGTGTTCTGTAGCAGGCTACAAACTGAAAGGCAGTTTTGCCCGCTGTTAGTTGCACATGGATGGTTTCTGAGGCTTTGTGCAGTGCCACTAACCTGGAGGTGTAGGTATCCTTTATGAATATAGATACTCCCCCTCCTTTTGTGCTTTGGTCTGAGTTTTGGGGCCGAAATGCATGGTATGAGTTATAACCTGGTAGTGCTGGGGTGCTCTCAGGAGCCTTGAACCAGGTTTCTGTTACTGCACAGACATCGATTTTCTCCATACTGTGGAGAGCCTCGAGTGCGTGCATCTTGAGGTTTAGACTTCTGGCATTGAGTAGCATTACCTTTAGTTTTTTTATCCTTGGGTTGTCTATGGAGGTGGGTTTGTCCTTTGAGCCTTGCCTAAAAAAGGCACTATGGGGTTGGCAAGAGCCTTGGCCAGTATACGAAAGCCTAAGGGTGACAGGTGCAAGCCGTCCCTAGCGAAGCAACATGGCTTGTCGAGCATGTCATCCCAGGCTGACAGACACTGGATCCCCCTTTGAATGACTTAAGGTCTCTGGCGCATGTTGTGTGGACAGATTGTTATCTTCTGATGAAGCATTCATGGCCTCATTTGGTGAGACCTGTCTATGTAACTGAGGTCACGATTGCAGCTACATTGTCAGTATGAGATGGGTATTAAGTGGAGTTAGTGGTGTTTGTCCATACAGGGCATGTGTATAAGGCATGGTATTCCATTTGTGGGGTCTGTTTGCAGACTCTGCAGTTGTTGCAGGTGTCCATTGGGGAACATGGCAAAAGGCCACTGTACACATTTATTTGGCTACTGAGGGGATGGAACAGGGTGCCATGTCCTTTTACTTGCTGGATAACACACACCCAGTCAGGAGATGTAACACATCAAAGTAATTTCTGATGTAAGTGGCACTGTTGTGGTCAACAGGCATGTTGCCCACTGCTATCACACCATGGTTACTATCTGGGAGGCAATGTGCAGGGAGCTACCAATATAGTGGTTGTTGCCTACCCAAGTGTGTCTGTGCATGGTAAGTGGGTGGAAAGTGTTCTCTGAGTAATCAAAGGTGTTGGCTATATTGTTCACTAACCCATACTGTCACATGTAGGGCTGTGAATTGTCTATGCCATACCTACCCCAGACACACACACACACACACACACACACACACACACACACACACACACACACACACACACACACGCACACACATAAAAGATGCTGCCCAAGGTAGTTTTAAGGTGAAGAACATCACCAGCCCTTGTAAATTCTGCCATTGGGTGATGTAGTGGGTGAGATATCCCAAAAAAATTTACCCTACACACATTTACCAAGGGTGAGGTTCAAACCTCTAACAATCAGACCATTATGATTACATATTTACCACATGCACCGCTGACCTTACATGGGTTAGGGTTGGCAACAGGTACTTCTAAGTTGGATGATATCTGCAGGACTGCTAAAATCAGGCACTGAGATGTCTACTGGGTGTAAATGGGGTCAAAATCTTTGAGGTATAGACATACATATGTACACACACAAACACTTGCCACGGATGAGATTCAAACCCACACCTATGTAGTTATTGCTATTACATTGTTCCACATTTATGGCACATGCCTTGAGCTTACATGCTAGAGAGCTGTGCCAAGGTATCTTTGAAGGTGAGTAACATCAGCAGTAGTGCTAAAGGAGGGGTAAGGGGAGTGTAGTAAGTGTGAATGCCCCTAAAATCAGGTATCAGCAAAGACACACACACAGTTTCTATGTCAGGGAATAGAATTCCCACCTAACTAGTATGCTACACTACAGTATTATGCATTTATCACAAATGCCATGAAGCTTATATGTTGGAGAGTTATCCAAAGGTATCTTTAAAGGAGACTAACATCATCAACAGTGCTAAAAGAGTGGTAAGGGGAGAGTAGTAAGTGTGAATGTCTATTAAATCTGGTATTATCAGAGACAGGCACACTCTCCCACAAACACACCCAGTTTCACAGTTGCCATGTCTGGGATTAGAACTCCTACCTAACTAGTATGCTACAATACAGTATTATGCAGTTGTCACAAGCACTATGGAGCTTATATGTTGGAGAGCTGTCCAAATGTATCTTTGAAGGTGACTAACATCAGCAGCAGTGCTAAAGGAGGGGTAAGGGGAGAGTAGTAAGTGTGAATGTCCATAAAATCAGGTATCATCAAAAACACACACACTCTCTCACACAAAGTTTCACAGTTTCTATTTCTGCTATTAGAACTCCTACCTAACTAGTATGCTACATTATAGTATTAGACAGTTATCACAAGCGCCATTGAGCTTATACATTGGAGAGCTGTCCAAAGTATCTTTGAAGGTGAGTAACATCAGCAGCAGTGCTAAAGGAGGGGTATGGGGAGAGTAATAAGTTTGAATGTCCCTAAAATCAGGTATCATCAAAGACACACACACTCTCTCACATAAACACACACAGTTTCACAGTTGCCATGTCTGGGATTAAAACTCCTATCTACCTACTATACTATACTATACTATGGTATTATGCAGTAATCACAAGTGTCACGGAGCTTATAAGGCTGGCATTTGGCCAAAGGGTTATTTCAAGGTGACTGACATCAGCAGGCATGCTAAAGTAGGGCAATGGGAGGTGGAGTGAGTGTGAATGGCCTCAAAATCATTCAACTCCACACACACACACACACACACACACACACACACACACACACACACACACACACACACGCACACACATGCACACACACGCAAACACACGCACACACACGCACACAGACACACACACACACACACACACACACAGACACACACACACACACACACACAGTGTGCTGGCCTTGGATATGTGTGAGTATTCCTATCCAATGTGTGTGCAAAGCATGAATGGTGTACAATCTGGTGTGTGTGCACAGACATCTATGAATGACAAATATGTATATTCCACTGTGTTGTCATACATGGGCTTCATTTCTCTAAGTGCAGGAGCATGCTTCTGTATTGAGTGTGTGAAT
Source organism: Protopterus annectens (assembly GCF_019279795.1). Taxonomy (NCBI): domain Eukaryota; kingdom Metazoa; phylum Chordata; order Ceratodontiformes; family Protopteridae; genus Protopterus; species Protopterus annectens. The sequence goes on from NC_056729.1 coordinate 801,007,942, forward strand.
CCATTCCAGGTAGCATTATACTCTACTCCAGGGTTTGGTGTTCTACACCTACAGCTAGCAACCTCTTTCTGTAGGATATCTGTAGATAGGTTGACAATATGGAGTGTCAATGTGCGACAGATAGTGTGATACTGTAACTATTGCTGTCTGTGCTGCTTGTGTTACATGGTTGGTGTTAGCAGAGATATTCAGACATATGTACTGTTTTACATTGTGATATATTATGTCATCAACTACTGACAGATATACTTATTTGCTCACACTTATTTCCTGGGAAATACAAGATGAATGAAGCTGTGTCCAGTATTGTGGTCCGCAGCCTACATACTCTTGCACACTCATGCCATTCTGGAGGGGTAGCTGCAGACACTTGCTGATGGGTCCGTGTAAATGGTCCAGCACCTTGGTACTATGCTGGCTCAGGATCCCCTTCTTGCACATATAGCAACATAACAAAATAGCCATATCCTGCTGTGGCGTACCTCTCAGCTGTACAGATTCACCCAGGTTACCCAGAGGCAGGACTCATATATCTGGTCAGTTCCCCTTCACAATGTGGTTTACAAGCAAGTTTGTAGCCACCCATTACTAGGTTTGCAGGCAGAGCTAGTATGGCCACACATCAGAGTTTCAGACTTTACACACTCCATGATGTCCATGCTTCTACACCCCCCACTCTGTTATTCTATCCTATTCCTAACATTCTGCGAGTGATATCTGAGAAGTATCCCTATAGTTGACTCTTCATCCCAGCAGTATTTAGGTGTTGGTCCACAGTTCATGCAGTAGGACATGGTGGGCTACTGGGATTTGTCAACATGGCCTTGCATTTGTATTCTGTTGACTGTGTTATGCTGTTAGTTGGGACTCCATGAGATACCATACATTGGCACTATGGATGAGGCACAGGCCTTCGACAGAGGACTGTAGGCCATTTGGTAGTGATGCAGGCCATCTGTAGCAGGCCATTGTATTCTGTCACTCCTACATTCCCAGGCTGCAAGCCAGTGGATTCCCCTGAGGTGACAGGGTAAGTGTGTGAGGTGTTAATGGCAATAGTTCCTTTCCATATTAATCCATTGGTCTGGATGCAGGTAAGGTGCTGCTTACAGCTAGGGACACACCTGCATGGGACACCTCTTCAGCATGTTGCGTTTTGTGGGTATTCCCATACAGAAGTGGGGTTATACTGTACTCATTTCACAGATATACATGGGATATTACCATTATGCTGCCTTGTGCGGGGATATAGGCAGTCTCTCATTACTTCATAACTGTGCCTTTTGTGGTCTTCCTGTGATTGGCCAGACTACATCAGTATTCCATACTACATAGACAACTAATGTGCTGCTGAACTGCATGTACAATTCCAAAGTTACGTGCAGTTGACAGTTACATTTTATGTACTCTGTCTAGGGCACTTCCACCTGTGTACTATGTGTATGTCTGGACCCACATTCATGGCATGCCCATCTTTCAGACAGTGACAATATTGAACACGCAACAACCTAACACACGGACCCCTGCATATGGTACACATGCAACAATCTATCCTGTAGATTGGGCCAGCTCGGGTAATCTGTGCTCCACTGTTATTACACCTCACACTTACATGTTACTGCATTTCTACATAGGATTGTGGGGGAGGTCACACCTGATGACTTTAAACATTTGCTACGACTGTACTGGTATTTCAGGTACTCTGTTGGCGTCCATTGTTTTTTTGCATTCTGACCTATCACGCAGACTGGAGGCATATCAGTAGAGTACATATCTTATGTTTTATTGACCTACATTTAAGTTTCAGACTTCTTCCTCTCCAGAAACTACCTTTCAGTTTCAGACTTCTTATCCTTCAGAACTAACATTCAACTGCCAGACCTGTTGTAGTCTGTCTGTGTAGGTCTGGGGGGGGGGGTTGTTAACCATTGCCATCAACTGGAGGTCTTAGCCCAGCCTTTCTTTCTGGTCATCTACACCTGTCCTGCTGGCTGAAGCTGATGGTGGGTATGTGTGCCTCACTGACATGCATGTGTGTGTCCTATAGACACACATTTGGCCCACCACATGTACTGCAGTGGGATTTGTCACCTTGTCTAATAATGTCTATTATGTTAACACCAGTATTTGTTATGGATTTCATGCTGCCCATATAGGTGTCCACTATCTGCTGCCATCCCATTCAGCAATCTGATTCCCTTGCATGCTCACGTCCATACCATAGATGCAACTATCAGAACATACAACTGAATTCAGCAATTGATAGGAAGAGTGACTTACCTTGACTTACCTTGTGGTTCTGCCAGTATTGAGGATGGTGCTGTTGGGCTGACTATGTCAGATGCATATAGCACACTCCCGATATATGGAAAAGCACTCGTAGTGTCATGTTTGACATCCCTTTTACTGTATTTGCGAGTCAGAGAGAGGTGTCATTCCATGGGTCCCTACCATGTCAGTGTATGGACTATGCATTGCCTCTTTGCCAAGACCTGGGCATACTGGGCACTTCTCCTTCTGCCTACATAGGCAGGCAGAGGTAGTTCCTCCTCTGAGTCCCTCTGTAACCTACCAGTAGAGGGCTATAGGGTGGACAAGGACATTCTACAGCAAATTGTTGAGCTGTGCCAGCCACACCTTATGCAGAGAAATAATAGAGGGGAACCCATCCCAGCGGATACCAAGGTATGTCAAGGCTTAAGAATACTAGCCACAGGTAACTTCCAAAGACCAACTGGAGATATCATGGGGTCTCACATGCATCAGCATCCAGGGTACTCCACCAGTTCCTGGATGTCATGACACAACATGCCAATGAGCACATATATTTTCTCACCCCCCCATGAGGGGCTGACCACAAGTATGTGTCTCTTCCACCATATAGCAGAATACTCTGAGGTAGCTGGTGCTATAGACTGAACACACATCTACATCAAAGTGCCACCTGGTGAGCAGGTCAGGGTCTACATAAACTGCAAGGGCTTCCCCTCCATCAACTGCCAGGTCATGTGTGATGCCCAGGGCATTATCATGAATGTGTGCGCTGGCAGCCCTGGAAGGTATCATGATTCCCACATCTGGAATTGCTCACAGCTGTATCAGGCGTTTGCCAGGGGGGACATCCCATATGGCCATCTAGTGGAGGATGCTGGCTATGCACTGGAGCGTGGCTGATGACACCCATCAGAAATGCACACACACACATGAACAAGAACACCATAATGAGGCACACGCACAAACCAGGATCATTGTAGAACGTATGTTTGGGATGCTCAAGTCATGGTTCTGCTGCCTTGACATATAAAGTGGAACCTTGCAGTACTCTCCAGTTACATGTACACAAATGTTCATAGTGTGCCATGCTACACAATGTGATCCTGCAGAAACAGCTGCAGCAGGAACAGCATGGGGCAGGGCCACACAGTCCCCCAGCATTGACAAGGCCAGCACAGGCATAGAGGGACTTGGAGGAGGAACATCCTGAGCCTGACCCTGTAGGCAGGAGATGTACACAATATGCCCAGGCCTTGGCAAAGAGGCAAAGCATAGCATACACACTGACATTGTAGAGACCCAGGGACTGATACCTCTCTCTGATTCACAAATACAGTAAAAGGGATGCCAGACATGACACTACCTGAGCTTTACCATGTACAGGTAGTGTAATATGTGCATTCAACATAGTCAGCCTTCCAGCACTGTCCTCCGTACTGGCCCAACAACAAGGTAAGTCACTCTTCCTATCAATTACAGAATGGAGTAGTATGTTCTCATATTTATATGAATGATATGGATGCAAGCATGCAAGGGAACTGGGTGGCTGAATGGGATAGCAGC
>NC_056729.1:801012278-801017278 GCF_019279795.1 Protopterus annectens
GTTGTGTTTAGGTTTTTGGGGGTGTCTGGGTTTTGCCAGTGCCTCAACATGGAGAAGTGCACCAGGTGAATGGTGAAAGTACAGAAAGCTGCACTTCAATCATGTCAGGAAGCGGTGGAATAACTAGTAAGTACTGGGGCTACTACTGTGATGAACAACTACTACTGACAGCTCCCAGGTATGCCACACTTATTGATACAATAACCTGGTGAAGTGCCAAGCTATAATGCTATTTGAAGTGCAAGACAGAAAGAACTAGCATGATGTAAGGGTGAAACTGAAGTCAGACTTTCTGCCACCTGTAATACTTTATCTCAGCTGTGCAGTTATCAGCAACTTTGGCCATTTGAAATTCAGCAATCTCTGTAGTGTGTGCAGTAACTGCATAACGCTATAGCAGACATAACTAAATAGGTAGGAATTCTAATCTCAATACTGGCAAGTGTGAGTGTGTGTGTGTGTGTGTGTGTGTGTGTGTGTGTGTGTGTGTGTGTGTGTGTGTGTGTGTGTGTGCAAATCATGTACTCTCTGGCTTATACCATTTTTGACTTGTGTACTACCCTTCACACTTCCCCTCGCCCCAATTTAGAAGTCCTATTGATGTCATCCACCTTAGAAGCACCTTTGGCGTAGGTGAAAATGTTTAAGCTCGGTGGTGCATCTGATTACTCTGTAGCACTATAGTAGAAATAACTAGTTAGGCAGGAGTTCTACTCTCACTACTGGCAACTGTTTGTGTGACTATAATGTAGTGCTTGGGTTATACCATTTTTGACATGTGTACTACCCTTTACACTTCCCCTCACTCCAATTCTGTAGTCCTTTTGATGTCATCTACCTTAGAAGTACCTTTGGCGTAGGTGAAAATGTATAAGCTCTGTGATGTGTTTGATAACTGCATAGCACTATAGTAGAAATAACTGTATAGGCAGGAGTTCTGATCTCACTACTGACGACTGTTTGGATGTGAGTGTGTGCTTGTGTAAGAATCATGTAGTGTGTGGGTTATACCATTTCTGACTTCCTTTTCACCCTTTACACTTCCCCTCACTCCACTTTTGTAGTCCTGTTGATGTCATCCACCTTCAGGAGTACCTTTGGAGTAGGTGGAAATGTATACGCTCTGTGGCACATCTGATAACAGCGTAGCACTATACTAGAAATAACTAGATAGGCAGGAGTTCTAATCCCAATGCTGACAACTGTTTGTGTGTGTGGATCATATAGTGTGTGTCTTATCCCATTTTGATGTGTTTAACATAAACGGCTGGTGACCACCTCCCCATGCCATTACTTTATATAGTGTGGTAACAGCATCTGCCTCACATGCAGCAAGTTAAACCATTGTACAGTCCTCTGTACAGATGTGCCTGGAATATCCAGATGTTTGCAACCTATACATGGTCGGAAGTGGTCTGTGTGCCATAACAATGCCCACGTATGTGATATTGTAGCCAAATAGGCCACAGTGGATGTAATGACACATATGGCAGCATCAGATATACCTGACTGAAACATCACACTGATAAGACATCTGCCAGCCTCTCAGGTGGCCAGCTTTGTAGGTGCAATACATGAGTCCAGATGCTTCTTTTTACAAGTGAAGTGTTCATGTTATGGGTCACATTAAAGGTTGGAAGAGTTGTGGACTGACATAGTGTGGTCCCAGTGTGTATGTATCAGAAACACCTTGCATCTTAACAGGGGTGTATACACAATTTATATACACTGTATACCAGTAATGTGTCAACATGTCCCTAACTTAGGCCATTTCTCCAGCTTTGTTGGCCTCTGTACAGACATCTTACACTGACAAGTTGTGAAGTATGCTACAGGAATTTTAATTTCACCTCAGATAGGCCCCAGTGATGACCACTGTGATGCAATGCAGTTAACCCCACCACAAGTAAACATGCACATAAGCAATACAGCTATTACTGATAGTTGTGTGCATGGTAGATTGCATGCCTTTCACATGCCTGGGGTATTGCCAGGCCACAACAAAACAATGTCATACTCACCAGCTTCAGGCTGCTGTCCCATATGCAGACCAGAGGGTCCTAGGTAGTTGTGAGAGGGAGGTATTGTCAGCAGACTCACATGCGGCCTTGGTACAGGATGGATGCAGCATGTCTTCACATTTGCAGTACAAACCCCAATAATACACAATGATCTATCTTCACCATAAAAGTGCACCTCTGTGCATTAGAAAACCCCATACACAACTGAAATCGGACCTGACACATGGATGTCGATACAATACAGATACAAGTATGTCTGATACATTAGTGTACTAATCCCCACTGGGCCCTTACCTGCACGCTCCCTGTCCATTGTGTGGGTGCCACCCACCTCCAGCATGTTGGCCTCTGTACCCTGGTGTTGTACTGGGGTGTGTGCCCCAAGGTTGATGGATGCTCATATGCTGCACAATTTGGTTGTGTGATGGATGACAGAGAATTGTGAAGTCATTTGTATGATGTGGTGATGACTGTATCCAAGGGTGACAGAGTGGTCACTGCAGCAGATGTCAATGGGTATGTTGGTTAAGGGAACAGAGGGTCTGTGGAAGTGATGGGTATGCATGGTGTTAAAAGGAATGCAGATGGTGAGATGGTAGTGGATTCTGCAAAATAGATGGACATGGCTGTGGTGAATATATACTATAACATGAGGGAGGTGCATAGGGTGAGTTACAAGACTATAGTATGATGCACACAGGTGGAATATATCCAATGTAGGAGGGCCAATTTGAAGGAGATTGGAAACTGTAAAGTGGTGAAGGGGAAAGTGTATTTAGGGAGCATATAATGTTGGTCTTCAGGATGATGGTGATCAAGAAGAGGGGAAGTGTGAGTTCAGCAGCAAGGATCACATGGTGTGAGTTGGAAAAGTGTGATCATGAGGTGGAGTTCAAAGAAGGGTTAAGACATTCACTGGGTGGCACTGTCAATTTACCACATATCTGGTTAAGTACAGCAGAGCTACTAAGGGAGACAGCTAGAAAGGTGCTTGGTGTGACATGTGGATGGAGGAATTAGTACAAGGAGACCTGGTGGTGGACTGAGGAAGTAAAAGACAGTATACAGAGAAAGAGGAATGGGAAGAAGGAGTGAGACTATCAGAGAGATGAGCAAAGTAGACAGGAGTGTGGGGAGATGAGGTGTATGGCAAAGAGAGATGTGGCAAAGACTAAGGATGAGGCATATGAAGAGTTATATGACAGTTTGAACACTAAGAAGGAATGACAGATGTACTGATTGGCTAGTCAGATGTATTGAGTTAGGAATGATGTGCAGCAGAATAGGGTGATAAAGGATAATGAGGTAAATGTACTCACAAGTGAGGAGAGTGTGTTGACCACATGGACACAGTATTTGAGAGGCTGACTGCAGAGAATGAGACAGAGAAGATTGGATGATGTGGGTATGGTGAACCAGGAAGTGCAGCAGCTTAACAAGGAAGATGTAAGGATAGGTATGAAGGGGATTAATACTGACGAGGCTGTTGGCCCACACTACATGCCTGTGGAAGCATGTGTTTAGGAGAAATGGCAGTAGCGTGATTAGCCACACTATTTACTGATATCTTGGGTGGTGTGAGGTTGCATGAGAAGTGGAGAGAAAGTGCTTGGTTATGGTTTTAAGTATAAGGTTGATGTGCAGAACTGTGGTACCTATGGAGGGATAACACTGAGTTTGATCTGTATTGAGAGTAGGGAACTGTTTTAGGAGACAATACAGAGGTGGAAATATGCCACAGAGAGGGGAGTAATGAAGGTCAGCAAGACTACAACTGAATATCTGTGTGTGAATGAGAGGGAAGATAGCGGAATGTTGAGGATGCATGGGGCAGATTTGGCAAAGGTGGATGTGCTTAAATTATTGGGATCACCATTTCAGAGTAATGATAGCTGTGGCAGATAGGTGAAGAAGAGAGTACAAGCAGGATGGAGAGGTTGGAGAAGAGTGTCAGCAATGAGTTTTGACAGACGAGTACCAGTAAATGTGATACGTAAGGTCTACAAGAGGGTAGTGTGACCACCTATGTTATATGGGTTGGAGACAGTGGCAGTGAGAAAAAATGAAGGAGACAGAGCTGCACATGGCAGAGGTACAGATGTTACGATTTGCACTGGGTGTGACACGGGTGCAGAGGTTTAGCAATGTGTATATCAGATAGGCCATGTTGGCCAGATATGACACTAAGTTGGAGAGGCAGAATTACATCAGTTTGGACATGTGCTGAGGAGGGTTGCTGAGTATATTGGGAAAAGGATTGTTAAGGCTGTAGCTGTCAGGTAAGAGGAAGAGAAGAAGGCTTCAGATAAGGTTTATAGATGTGTTGAGAGAGGACATGCAGGTGGTTGGTGTGAGACAGCAAGATTCAGGGGACAGGCAGAAATGGCAAAAGATGATCCATTGTGGCAATCTCAAATGTGGAAAGCCAGAAGACAATGAAAGAGGATGTAATGTCAGTCTTCACAGATTTGCCAACTATTTGACAGACATAACACAACTCTATGGGTAAATGACTGCAAATATAAGGCACACATATGGTCAGTGTGCATAACACTGGACAGTTAAATGTTATGAGCTCAGTATATAACATGCAGTTCAACACACATCTGCAGCAGTACTTTACTATGCAAATATCATGTATAAGTGTCTCACATATCTGAGACAAACAAGTATATACTAGTTGTATTCACAAGTAAGATATGGATATGTACAACATCCCACTAGCTGGCCAAGCATTGTCAAAGTCAGTATTGTTCAATACACTCCAGTAGTAGTCATATGTCAGCCATCCTTTCCTGGGGCCTTACCGATGATCTATGTCACTGCAGACAGACCCAGATGCTATGGCCATAGTTTCTAATCAATAATATATTAGTACAGCAAGGTTTGTTAATACTCATATTTTAAACCTCCTCTTTCACATTCTTACATAGCCTGTACTGCAGTCCATGAGATGCTTACTTGTTCGATATACCTGTC
>NC_056729.1:801024778-801043586 GCF_019279795.1 Protopterus annectens
ATATATATATATATCATATATGTGCATATTATATATATATATCGCTATATATATTATGTACTAATGTTTCCATATACATACGTATGCATCTCCATATACATATATATATATATATATATATATATATATATATATATATATATATGTTCACTTGTCAGAGAGGGGAACTTTGAGCAGCCATCTGTCCCTGGAGGAGTGGTTCCAGCCCAGAAGTTAGTAGTTTAAAAAACGCATTGCATAGTTTTGTGCACTGGGCAGCACCAGTTAGCTAGGGTTAAATTATTCCCGGCTCCATTAAGTCTCCTCTTCAGTTGTTCACTTGAAACTAGTCTAACTGTCAACCTAAGCACTCAAAAAGCACCCTACAGTCCAGCACTTGCTCAGTCCTAATAGCAAGCACTATTATACCCCGACACTTGACTGCCCAGCAGGGCCAGGCTCTTTATCCACCCCTCACCAACCAAGCAACTAAGCAGCTCAACCTACTATTCAGGCATTACTAAAGGGCAACTTCAGGTGTACTCTCCAGTCCAGCTGGTGAATCTGGGTATCCTGAGGCAATGTTACAACTGCCTCATATACACAGACAGCCCTCTCCTCCTACCACAAAACACTAACATATGTGAGAGATGCAGTTATACAGCCAAACTGGAGGCTAAGGTATCTCCACCCAAGACTGGAACAGACAGTCATGAGGAGAAGGTTAACACTTGCACCACACCTCCAGCCTCACATGAACCTACTAAACCAGCACTGGCAAAAAATACACATAAATACACAAAATCATACTCGGAGGCTCTAAATAAAAACCTGCAAAAGCATCAGAGACCTTCAAAGCATACACCCACAAAACCTGCACCTCCTGTCACAAACCAGACAACACATAAAACACAAAATCAATGTGCCACACAATCACAGCCCTTAAGGCAAAATAACATACCTAACACACTAGTAATAGATGACTCAATAGTCAGGCACACTGATGCCCCACTCACTAGGCTGGACAAGGAGAAGGTTACTGTTAGCTGCCTGTCGGGAGCCAGAATCCGTCACATAACACAAGCACTCAGGTCACTCCAGAACAAGTACAAATATGACTCTGTCATTGTTCATTTTAGTGTGAATGACCTGAGCTGTACCTCCCTGGACTACATGAAAAGAGACATGGAAGAGCTCTCTGATCATGTAGCCCAGGCGGGTATGACCCTGACCCTGAGTAGCATCCTGCCCTCACCAAGAATGATACCTCAGTATAAAGAAAAATTATCAATTTCAACAATTGGCTAAGCTTCTGGTGTCATTCAAAGGGGATCCAGTGTCTGCCAACCTGGGATGACATGCTCAAAAATCCACGTTGCTTTGCAAGATATGGCTTGCACCTGTCACCCCTTGGCTTTTGAATACTAGCCAAGGCTCTTGCTGCTCCCATAGTGCCTTTTTAGGCAAGGCTAAAAATTCAAACCCACCTCCGTAAATGGCGCAAGTAAAAAATTGAGGGTTATGCTACTCAACGCCAGGAGTTTTAATCTCAAAATGCATGAGCTCAAAGCATGGAGAACGTCGACATCTGTGCAGTAACTGAAACCTGGTTCAAGGCTCCAGAGAGCACTCCAGCACTACTGGGCTACAACTCATACCACACATTTCGGCCACAGAACATGAACCAAAACACAAAAGGAGAGGGCGTATCCATATTCATCAAAGATACCCACACCTCCAGGTTAGTGGCGCAGCATGATACCTCTGAGATCATCCATGTGCAACTAACATCGGGCAAATCTGCAATGCAAATTGTGGCCTGCTACAGATCACCCTCCATGACCCAGGATCACCACTCCACCTTTCTGGAGACACTGGAAAACATGAAGGTCCTACCGATCACACTGATCCTGGAAGATTTCAATTACCCTACCATTAATTGGTAAAACTACTTGAGTAGATACTCCCAGGCTCAGCGCTTCCTGGAATTTATCAACTCAAATGCCCTGGAACAGCTGGTAAACTCCCCTACCAGAGACCACAACATATTGGGCCTGTCATCACCAACATGGGTGACAGGTGTTCTGTACAACCTGTCACTGGTTAGATCAGACCATAAACCAATCACCCTGGATGTCCACACCCCACCACCACCCCCAACCAAGGAAACCACAGTGAAAAACTTGTCTAAAGCAAACTTCACCTTACTTAAGGCAGAGGTGGTAAGTTTCACAGCCCCCACACTAAAGGATAACACTGCCCAAGATGCAGAATCCTTTACAATTGCACTCTTTGAGCATCTACAAGGATGCATGGATTGTGTCATCCCTAGCAAAACCAAGACTCACTCCCCTAAGAGAAGGAAACCAGTCTGGGGGACCCCTGCCATAAACAGGTTATACAACAAAAGGAGGAAACTTATTCAGAAAAAAAGCAAATCCCAAGAAGGAAAGATATCTCTGATCAGTATCAGTAAGAAACTAAGGTCCCTCATAAAATCAATCAAGGTTAACTTCGAAAGAAAAATAGCCAAGGATTCAAAAGATAACCACAAAGCCTTCTTTAGCTATGCCAAGAATCTAAGTGGCAACTCGCAGATATGCTCTGAGATAGTGCAAAATAGCACAAAATATACTGACCCTACTGATATTGCCAACATACTGGCAGATAGATTCAGTGCAAACTTCACCTCCCTCTCACCTTCGAAAGGGCCCTCAACAATAGCGGAAAAGTGTACTGTTCTGGAAATCAGAGAAGCACAGGTGAAAACAGCCCTTTCAAAAGCAGAAAACACAGCATCAATGGGGCCAGATGGTGTCCCAGGCTGCGTCTTGCACGAACTACAGAATGAACTAACCCCCCACCTAAACACGCTGTTCAACCTCAGCCTCTCCACAGGCTATGTGCCCATAGAATGGAGCACAGCAATGGTTATTCCGCTCCACAAAGGAGGGGCCACAACTGACCCTGATAACTATTGCTCCATAAGCCTGACTAGCCTGGTCTGCAAGACTATGGAGCGCATCATCATGGAACTCATTAACAAAGACATTGGGAACCTCCAAACACTTGAGCCGACCCATTTCAGCTTTGTAAAGGGCAGATCATGCCTACTAAACCTGGTTGACTTCTTCGAGACAGTTACCAAGGCCATAGACGAGGGAAAGGTGGTTCACACAGCCTACCTTGATCTTGCCAAGGCGTTCGACATACTTTCTCACTCGGGTATTATAGAAAAACTCACCAGCCTGAACATAAACCCCTACGTCACAAGATGAGTTGCCAACTGGCTTACAGACAGAACTCACATGGTAAGAATAGCAGTCTCCAGGTCTGACTCTAAATCAGTCGCAACTGGTGTCCCACAAGGCTCAGTTCTGGGACCCCTACTGTTTGGCATATATTTCTCAGACGTACAGGCAAACACAGGACTATGGCTAACCAAGTTCACCGATGACTGCAAACTGGGAGCCATACTTGACTCTCTGGCTGACACAGACATCCTCCAAAAAGGCCTTACTGAGACAGACACCTGGTGTCAAAGTCATGGCCTCAAGCTAAATGCCAAAAAATGCATAGTCATCCCGTTTGGGAAAAACAAAACACCCACGAATTACCACATAGGCGGCAGCTCCCTTAATACAGAAGAGGTAATAAGAGATCTGGGGACCCAGGTAGGTAGTGATTTCTCCTTTGACAATCATATTGCCAAAGTAGTTAAGAAATCCTTCTATGTGGCCCATCTAATTGCTAAGGGGATCCCATGCAGAAATAAAGAGGTTATAGTGCCCCTCTACACGTCATTCATCAGACTCATAATAGAGTACAAGGCCCCATTTGGGATGTACCTCACAAGACACTTCCAACAGCCTGAAAGACCACAAAAGCACCTCACCAAGAGGATTACTGGCCTCAAACATATGTCCTTTGCAGCCCGACTGAAAAAACTCCGGCTGTACTCAGTGGCATATCGCTTACTCAGGGGTGATCTCTGCCTGACTTACAAAGCCATGTCCAACTCAGAATTGATGGACATGCTCCAGCTAAAGAAATCCAAGTCACTGCGAGCCACGCTCTCTAGTGAGCTAAACCTCACCACAACAATAAATGGAACATGCTGGAGGGACAGATTCCTGTCACAGAGACTCCCTATGCTTTGGAACAAAAGTCCTAACTACATTAGGCAGAGCCCCTCACTAACACTCTTCAAGAGAAGCCTTGATGAGTGGATGGGTAACGGAAAGTACACCCCTGGGATCACTTCATTGACTCTGCTTGACAGAGGCTCAGTTAATTAATCAATGGGGTGGCGAAAGCCGACACACTCTGGCTAGGCTTATAAATGCCTTCGGGCAGATAGCCTAGTACCTACCTATGAACCTATGAACCTATGAACAAAACTTGACTAATTTTAACAAACCTTTTCCCTACTGTTGCATGACTCTACTAAATGATAGGTTTGTAAAAACATCAACCATATTTGCATCTTGGATGATTTGTGGTAAATTGCTGTGGCTGTGGTATGTAGGGTCCTGTGTTCAAGGTTTGCAAGGGTTGATTATTTTGTTGCTGGGAAGAACAAGGGCTGTTGGATACAGAGTGGTGAAGGCACTTTTAAGCAGTTGTAAGTGGGATTGTGTGGTGGTAAGCAATGCTAACTTCTGGTTATCTATGCTTACAGATAGCCTTAAAAGTGCTTAATGTCTGTAGGCTTCCCTTAGCACTGCGCACACAGGCTTACTCACATTTACTTCTGCTTACTCCCGCTTACTTCAGCTCTAATTTCTTTAAAATACAAGAAAAAAAGGGGTGATAGGCACAAAGAGGGAAAAACAATACAAAAGATAACTAGAGATATGCAGGATGAGTGTAGGGAATGTCCATAGCTGTCCATTTCTTCTACAGCAACAGCTGTGCATATATATTGAATTTGGAGGCAAATTTTGTCACTCAAACCCCTGAGAGAGGGGTGTGGACAACAATAATGTGTTGTGAAGCCAATTAGAACAGATATGTGTCCAGTGGGCACATGTGAAATGGACAGCTATGTATGGGTCGACATTTTTTTTGGGGAACAGATTGACTTTTTTTTTAATGTGAGAGTGGGACGTTGGGAAAAGATAGGTATATTTGTGGAGGTAGGTTGGTTAGGAAGACAGACAAGACAGTATTTAGGGGTGGTATATGACACATGTGTGGGATAAACACCTTGGACGGGGAGGGGTGTTTGGTAATCAGAAGCCCACGAACCCCCAAATGGATACAGTGGGACTGAGGTCCCCACCCATGGGCAGTCACCACTTCACCTTCATGACTCCAAAGGTGCTTGTGCTGGGGCTGAGCAGGTGAGGCAGGCTGACCCTCTAAATACACCATGCAGCCCTCAAGTTGGTGTAGCAGATCTCCCAATTCTTTGCAGAGCTCCCTATGCACCAGACCCCAGACCTGGCTTCGGGTGACAGGATCTTGTCTGTGCCCGCACCCGGGGGGGGCAAGCCCATCCCCTGATGCAGTTCCACTCAAAGGTGGTGCAGGACCAGCAGATGAGGAGGTCCCAGATTTGTACCAGATGTGCTGGGGCCTTGTGCCATGGCCAGATGAGGGGGGAGAGTCAGATCCGCTGGGATTGATCTTCTCTGATATGCTATGATGTCCCAGTTTTAGAACATATGTTGGTTAGTCATGAAAAACACCTTCCAGTATTAGTTATAACAGCATGCATGAGTATTCCCATTTACGCAAAACAACAGATTTGGAATATTCACATAGCAAACAGAACACGTGCATATATGGAACCACAGTGGGCATTACAGCGGCATGCAGGTTACATTGATGGCAACTGGAAACCATTGATAGTATTTGAACAGAGAAAATTAATTGGAAAACATTTCAATATTTGTAGAACAATAGGACACGTGTCGCAACAGTAGGTTTGGTGAAAAACATACCCATTCATTTATGTGTTTAAATTACTGGTGAAGATAAGGTGGGGGAGAGAGAGAAATATGTCAATTAACAAATGTAGATTCCTGCAGTGATCACAGCTATAATGATCATTGTTCTAATTATTACTCTACAAGTATTATTACAACAACCTATGGCCTTGGTTTGCTCAGTGGTATGTTTGTTCACAGTGTATAATTACAGCCTTCTTATTGTTACTTTATACCTTTTCTTACCTGGCACACCTGTGGAGGAGATTTCTGTTAAGACTACCTGACTGCTTCTACACATATTCACATAGTCAGGGTACATATGTGCACTCATAGTGTGCGTGTGTGTGTGTGTGTGTGTGTGTGTGTGTGTGTGTGTGTGTGTGTGTGTGTGTGTGTGTGTGTGTGTGTGCGTGTGTGTGCGTGTGTGCACGTGTGCGAGTGTGCTCGTGTGTGCGTGTGTGTGTGTGTGTGTGTGTGTGTGTGTGTGTGTGTGTGTGTGTGTGTGTGTGTGTGTGTGTGTAATTTTGTAGGAGACAGCATTCTGAAGCCTCATTCTCCAAATACAATAAACCTTGCCATACATTATAAGGGATGGTGATGCTGCTGAAATTAGGAGAGCCATGACAAACCCTCACTCTACTATCCCTGTGGTATGTGCAATAAATGCATATCCCTGTAGTAGCACTGATTAGATATACAAGGGTTTGTATGGCAGTCCTGGTAAATGTGTGATTGTGTGTATGTCTGAACATTATCATGGGTTTCAGTGAGTACAATATCCAATGTAGGGTGTGGATGCTGGGTATACTGTCTTGACACCATGGTACCCCCAATACATGTCCCAAGGTCTACTGTATGAGGCCCGCTGTCACCATCAACCATACAGGTAACTGATTACACTATACAGCCCAATGATGCATGTGCTGTGTGCAAAAACGCTGTAACAGTATGGACTCACTGACAAGGTAGTTAGCAATGCTAAACCCAGATCTGTCAAATGTGTCTATGACTGTATGTGTTTGTCAATGTGTATATGACAGTATGTCATACTATGTATTGTTCAGTAACACCCAGTACATCCCCCATTACCATACTGTATAAGGCCTGGTGATGTTTTTCACTTAATAGGAAACTCAGGACACACCTTACCCTAAAAGCTCTGTGGTGTGTGCAATTAAGGCCAAACACTTTAATAGCAATAAGTGCCTAGGTAGGGGTTCTACTCTCAATGTTGCCAAATAAGTTTTTGTGTATGTGAAGGGATCTACTTCAGGACTCAGAGGGTAACCCACCCTTATCTACCCATTTTTAGAACAGTGTTATCATTGTACTGCAATTTAATGTCACTCACAGCAGCAGCCATTTCTAAGTACAGCAATGGGGGGTGTAGTGGGTGAGAAAGCCCTCAAAATATTTTCAAGTATAAGATTACAAACACACAGACACTGCTATTCTCAGTAATGCACACTGACACATTTGTCAGTACAGTACTGAGGTCCATAGGTGCAAGGTGTTCCTAGGTGTGTAGAGATGAGAAGAGTAGGGCATATAGGTACACTGGTACCATGCCACCTGACATTTGTCAGCAGGCCATCTATCATCCAATGCCAGTGATGAGTGATTCCAAGGGTGAGAGTGAAATTCAACATCCAACCATCTGTTTTTTCCTTGCAGAGAGCCGGTGAGGTGCTCTAATTGACATGTATGCAACATATATTGCATAACATGGCCAGTGTCTGGGTTAGAGACCTGTAACCAAGCATGTTCTGTTGACTGTGGTAGTCTGGTTGCAGTATCCATGACATGTGGTGCATACAGAGTGGGGTTTCCTAGTTGTGGCATTCATAACATAGCTGGACAGTCATGTCAGTGTCAGTCAATCAAAGATTGCCTGTAAGCAGCCAAGATGGATACCTGACAACTTCACATCTGTACAGAGGACAGACATAAATTAGCTAGCCAACAGGTTATGCACTAGGATGAATGTTTTGACAGATAGATGTCTGAAACTGATATGTATGCCATTACTACATGACAACAGTCCTCAATGAGATGTCCTAAACACACAGTAGTCTACAGTTAATATCAACATATCAGATCAATATCAATATCCAATAGGAGATACTTAGAAACATACAGCTCAAACACCAAGAACACGATAGTCTGTACTCAGAGTCCAGCTTTGTATGCAGTGGTGTATTGTTCCAGTACTATAATCTGCAATATACTCTTACTTGGAAAAGCACTGTTAAAAGTAGTAATGTAATGATACAATACATGCAAGTGTGACTGTATATAACATGAGATGCTATCCATGTATGAAACACATACAAAGAGAAAAGATTGTGGTACTAGCCATGTATACTCAGGTGTCCCATACAATATACTCACACCCTTTGCTACTGTAATGACAGCACATAGATGCATGTTATATGCATGAAATTAAATACACTTATTAGATGTCATTACCCTGCTATTTTATCAGAGTGGAATCTGATCACTGGTTACCAGGGTTGAGCTATGCTTAGCAGGTGCTTAAATTTAAATGCTAAGCATATTTGTGCACTGATAAGCAAAGCCTACATGGTGTAAGTGCCTTTTTGTTTAACCCTATGTTAGCACTGCCTACCATTGCACAAACCCGTGCAAACATGCTTAAAGCTGTTCAAAACTGCCTTAACCACTCTGTATCCAACAGTCCTTGTTCTACCTGGGTACAAAATAAACAGCCCTGGGTGGTCTTGAACCCAGGACCCACCAGACTATAGTCACAGCACATAACCACTAAGCAATCTGAACTGTAAAAATGTTTGTTGCTTTTTCAAATAAATCATTCAGTACATGTACTGAATAATAGTGAACAACTGGTTGGACTTCTACAATTGTTTACTACTTGTTAGTGAAAATAGTGTTGAATCAATCATGTTTTTATATCTAAATATACACATATGAGATAAATATGGTGGGATTC
Source organism: Protopterus annectens (assembly GCF_019279795.1). Taxonomy (NCBI): domain Eukaryota; kingdom Metazoa; phylum Chordata; order Ceratodontiformes; family Protopteridae; genus Protopterus; species Protopterus annectens. The sequence continues at coordinate 801,033,665 of NC_056729.1, forward strand.
ATCTGAGAAGGTATAGACAACACTCATGTTCACACATAACAAGGATATGAATATATATATATATATATATATATATATATATATATATATATATATATATATATACTAAATATATATGTGTGAATGTACATGTTTATATATATATATATATATATATATATATATATATATATATATATATATATATGTGTGTACATGTACATTCACACATATATATTTGATATATATTTATATATATATATATATATATATATATATATATATATATATGCATCAGGCCACATGACAATGTTCCCCAGTGTGGCGCAGGGGTGTAGTCCCCGTAGTGGGTATTGTATTCACCATCAACTCATCTGGATTTCTATTGTGGGTGGCCAGTGATGTGCACTGCTCTCCATGTATGTGATCTATATTACATAACATAGACAGTGTCTGGGTTGTGCACATGTCCCACAGGAATGTTCTTTGACATGTGGAAGTGTACTTATAGGCTCATAGGTTCATATGTAGATACTAGGCTATCTGCCCTAGGGCATTTATAAACCTAGCCAGAGTTTATTTGGCTTCCACCTCCCTATTAGATTAGCCTACTTTGCCTCTGTAAAGTAGGTCACAGAAGGTACCCATTTAAGATTAGTTTACTGTGCCTCTGTCTAGCAGGGACACAGAAGAGATCCCAGGGGTGAATTTGTGATTTCCCATCCACGCGTCCAGATTTCGCTTGAAGAGGGTCAGTGAGGGGCTATGTCTAACATGAATTGGGATTCTATTCCAGAGTGAGGGGAGCCTCTGGGAAATGAATCTGTCCCTCCAGCATGTCCTATTTATTTTTGTGCTGAGGTTTAGGTCCCTGGAGCGTGTAGCTCTAAGGGACTTGGATTTTTTGAGGTGGAGCATGTCCATTAATTCTGGGTTTGACATGGCTTTGTACGTCAGGCATAGGTCACCTCTGAGTAGGCGGTAAGCAACTGAGTAGAGCTGGAGTTTCTTTATTCAAGCTGCATAGGACATCTGTTTGTAGCCCATGATCCTCTTGGTGATGTACTTTTGGGGTCTCTCCAGTTGCTGCAGGTGTCGGGTAAGGTACATCCCAAAAGGGGCATTGTATTCAATTATGGGCCTGATGAGTGATGAATAGAGGGGCACAATGACCTCTCTTAAACTAGATGCGAACCCTTTCGTGATAATGGGGGCTATATAGAAGGTCTTTCTAATCACTTTGGCAATGTGATTATCAAAGGAGAGATTACTATCTACGTTGGTCCCCAAATCTCTAATTACTTCTTCCGTACTTAATGGATTACCACCTACGTGGTAATTTGTGGGCACCTTGTTTTTCCCAAAGGGGATGGATATGCACTTTTTAGCATTTAGCTTGAGGCCGTGGCTCTGGCACCAAACATCCGTCTCTGTGAGACCCTTTTGGAGGATGCTTGTGTCAGCTGGAGATTTGATTATGGCCCACAGTTTGCAGTCATCTGAGAACTTTGTCAGCCATAATCCCTCCATGTTAGCCTGAACCTCAGAGAAGTATATACCGAACAAGAGAGGTCCCAGAACTGAGCCCTGTGGGATGCCACTTGTAACTGGTTTGGATTCGGACATGGCTCCTGCAATTCTGACCATGTGGGTTCTATCTCTGAGCCAGTTTGCAACCCATCTTGTGATATAGGGGTTGATATTTAAGCTGGTAAGCTTATTTATGATGCCCGAGTGGGGTATTGTGTCGAAGGCTTTTGCGAGGTCCAGGTAGGCTGTGTGGACTACCTTGCCCTCATCTATGGCTTTGGTAACTGTTTCAAAGAAATCAACTAGGTTTAAGAGGCAAGATCTGCCCTTAACAAAGCCTAATTGGGTAGGGTCCAGAGTCTGGAGGCTCCCAATGTCTTTGTTTATGAGTTCCATGATAATACGCTCCATAGCTTTACAGACCAGCCTAGTCAGGCTTATGCGGCGATAGTTTCCGGGGTCCGTTGTGGCACCACCTTTGTGGAGTGGGACCACTGTAGCTGTACGCCATTCTTTGGGTACATATCCTGTAGTAAGGCTAAGTTTGAACAGTGACTTAATGTGAGGGTTCAGTTCTTCTTGGAGCTCGTGTAAGACACAGCCTGGGACACCATCCGGTCCCATAGATGCTGTGTTTTTTGCTTTGGAGAGGGCAGCTTTCACCTGTGCATCTGTGATGTCAGGGAAGTTACATTCAGTTGGGATAGGAATTTGCTCCTTTGGGGGGAAGGGGGGGAGAAGTTTGCACTGAATCTGTCTGCTAGGATGTTGGCTATGTCTGTAGGTTCGGTATATTTTGTACCGTTATGCAACAAGTCAGAGCATATCTGGGAGTTTCTGCCCATGTTTCTGACATAACTAAAGAAGGCCTTGTGATTATCTTTAGTGTCTAGGGCAATTTTTCTTTTGCAGCTGGACTTTGATGATTTTATGAGGGATCGAAGTTTCTTGCTAATACTGATCAGAGATGCCTTCCCTTTTTGGGATTTTGCTCTGTCATGTAGTAGCTTCCTCCTTCTGTTGTATAGCTTATTTATGGCCGGGGTCCACTAGACCGGTCTCCTGTTTTTGGAGGAGTGAGTCTTGGTTTTATTTGGGATAGCACGATCCATGCATTCCTGCAGGTGCTCATAGAATGCATTTCTAAAGGATTCTGCGGATTGGGCTGTAGTATCCTCTGGCCCAAGGGCTTTGAAGGATTCCACCTCAGTCTTAAGAAGTGCAAAGTTGGCTTTTGAGAAATTCTTTACAGTGATTTCCTTGGCTGGGGGTGGGGACAGGATATGGATGTCCAGGGAAATTTGTTTATGGTCTGATCTTACCAATGAGGGGTTTACCTCTGGTGTGGAACATAGAGTCCCCATGTTGGTGATGACCAGGTCCAATATGTTGTTCCCTCTTGTGGGAGTGGTGACCAGTTGTTCCATTGCATTAGCGTTTATAAATTCAAGGAACCGTTGGGTGAGGGTGTTTGGGCTTGAGTAGTTTTCCCAGTCAATGCTTGGGTAGTTGAAGTCACCCAATAACATAGTGTTTGGAGAGACCTTCATATTCTCCAGTGTTCTCAGGAATGCCAAGTGGGGTTCCTGTAATAGGGAGGGTGTTCTGTAGCAGGCTACAAACTGAAAGGCAGTTTTGCCCACTGTTAGTTGCACATGGATGGTTTCGATGCTTAGGTGCAGTGCCACTAACCTGGAGGTGTAGGTATCTTTTATGAATATAGATACTCCCCTTTTGTGCTTTAGTCCGAGTTTTGGGGCGAAGCATGGTATGAGTTATAACCTGGTAGTGCTGGAGTGCTCTCAGGAGTCTTGAACCAGGTTTCTGTTACTGCACAGACATCGATTTTCTCCATACTGGAGGCCTCGAGTGCATCTTGAGGTTTAGACTTCTGGCATTGAGTAGCATTACCTTTAGTTTTTATCCTTGGGTTGTCTATGGAGGTGGGTTTGTCCTTTGAGCCTTGCCTAAAAAAGGCACTATGGGGTGGCAAGAGCCTTGGCCAGTATCAAGCCTAAGGGTGACAGGTGCAAGCCGTCCCTAAGCAACATGGCTTGTCGAGCATGTCATCCCAGGCTGACAGACACTGGATCCCCCTTTGAATGACTTAAGGTCTCTGGCGCATGTTGTGTGGACAGATTGTTATCTTCTGATGAAGCATTCATGGCCTCATTTGGTGAGACCTGTCTATGTAACTGAGGTCACGATTGCAGCTACATTGATAGTATGAGATGGGTATTAAGTGGAGTTAGTGGTGTTTGTCCATACAGGGCATGTGTATAAGGCATGGTATTCCATTTGCGGGGTCCGTTTGCAGACTCTGCAGTTGTTGCAGGTGTCCATTGGGGAACATGGCAAAAGGCCACTGTACACATTTATTTGGCTACTGAGGGGATGGAACAGGGTGCCATGTCCTTTTACTTGCTGGATAACACACACCCAGTCAGGAGATGTAACACATCAAAGTAATTTCTGATGTAAGTGGCACTGTTGTGGTCAACAGGCATGTTGCCCACTGCTATCACACCATGGTTACTATCTAGGAGGCAATGTGCAGGGAGCTACCAATATAGTGGTTGTTGCCTACCCAAGTGTGTCTGTGCATGGTAAGTTGGTGGAAAGTGTTCTCTGAGTAATCAAAGGTATTGGCTATATTGTTCACTAACCCATACTGTCACATGTAGGGCTGTAAATTGTCTATGCCATACCTGCCCCAGACACACACACATACACACACACACACACACACACACACACACACACACACACACACACACACACACACATAAAAGATGCTGCCCAAGGTAGTTTTAAGGTGAAGAACATCACCAGCCCTTGTAAATACTGCCATTGGGTGAGGTAGTGGGTGAGATATCCCAAAAAAATTTACCCTACACACATTTACCAAGGGTGAGGTTCAAACCTCTAACAATCAGACCATTATGATTACATATTTACCACATGCACCGCTGACCTTACATGGGTTAGGGTTGGCAACAGGTACTTCTAAGTTGGATGATATCTGCAGGACTGCTAAAATCAGGCACTGAGATGTCTACTGGGTGTAAATGGGGTCAAAATATTTGAGGTATAGACATACATATGTACACACACAAACACTTGCCACAGATGAGATTCAAACCCACACCTATGTAGTTATTGCTATTACATTGTTCCACATTTATGGCACATGCCTTGAGCTTACATGCTAGAGAGCTGTGCCAAGGTATCTTTGAAGGTGAGTAACATCAGCAGCAGTGCTAAAGGAGGGGTAAGGGGAGTGTAGTAAGTGTGAATGCCCCTAAAATCAGGTATCAGCAAAGACACACACACAGTTTCTATGTCAGGGAATAGAATTCCCACCTAACTAGTATGCTACACTACAGTATTATGCACTTATCACAAATGCCATGAAGCTTATATGTTGGAGAGTTGTCCAAAGGTATCTTTAAAGGTGACTAACATCAGCAACAGTGCTAAAAGAGTGGTAAGGGGAGAGTAGTACGTGTGAATGTCTATTAAATCAGGTATTATCAGAGACAGGCACACTCTCCCACAAACACACCCAGTTTCACAGTTGCCATGTCTGGGATTAGATCTCCTACCTAACTAGTATGCTACAATACAGTATTATGCAGTTATCACAAGCACTATGGAGCTTATATGTTGGAGAGCTGTCCAAATGTATCTTTGAAGGTGACTAACATCAGCAGCAGTGCTAAAGGAGGGGTAAGGGGAGAGTAGTAAGTGTGAATGTCCATAAAATCAGGTATCATCAAAAACACACACACTCTCTCACACAAAGTTTCACAGTTTCTATTTCTGCTATTAAAACTCCTACCTAACTAGTATGCTACATTATAGTATTAGACAGTTATCACAAGCGCCATTGAGCTTATACATTGGAGAGCTGTCCAAAGTATCTTTGAAGGTAAGTAACATCAGCAGCAGTGCTAAAGGAGGGGTATGGGGAGAGTAGTAAGTTTGAATGTCCATAAAATCAGGTATCGTCAAAGACACACACACTCTCTCACATAAACACACACAGTTTCACAGTTGCCATGTCTGGGATTAAAACTCCTATCTACCTACTATACTATACTATACTATACTATGGTATTATGCAGTAATCACAAGTGCCACGGAGCTTATAAGGCTGGCATTTGGCCAAAGGGTTATTTCAAGGTGACTGACATCAGCAGGCATGCTAAAGTAGGGCAATGGGAGGTGGAGTGAGTGTGAATGGCCTCAAAATCATTCAACTCCACACACACACACACACACACACACACACACACACACACACACACACACACACACACACAGTGTGCTGGCCTTGGATATGTGTGAATATTCCTATCCAATGTGTGTGCAAAGCATGAATGGTGTACAATCTGGTGTGTGTGCACAGACATCTGTGAATGACAAATATGTATATTCCACTGTGTTGTCATACATGGGCTTCATTTCTCTAAGTGCAGGAGCATGCTCAGTATGACCTTCTGTATTGAGTGTGTGAATCCATTCCAGGTAGCATTATACTCTAGTCCAGGGTTTGGTGTTCTACACCTACAGCTAGCAACCTCTTTCTGTAGGATATCTGTAGATAGGTTGACAATATGGAGTCACAATGTGCGACAGATAGTGTGATACTGTAACTATTGCTGTCTGTGCTGCTTGTGTTACATGGTTGGTGTTAGCAGAGATATTCAGACATATGTACTGTTTTACATTGTGATATATTATGTCATCAACTACTGACAGATATACTTATTTGCTCACACTTATTTCCTGGGAAATACAAGATGAATGAAGCTGTGTCCAGTATTGTGGTCCACAGTCTACATACTCTTGCACACTCATGCCATTCTGGAGGGGTAGCTGCAGACACTTGCTGATGGGTCCGTGTAAATGGTCCAGCACCTTGGTACTATGCTGGCTCAGGATCCCCTTCTTGCACATATAGCAACATAACAAAATAGCCATATCCTGCTGTGGTGTACCTCTCAGCTGTACAGATTCACCCAGGTTACCCAGAGGCAGGACTCATATATCTGGTCAGTTCTCCTTCACAATGTGGTTTATAAGCAGGTTTGTATCCACCCATTACTAGGTTTGCAGGCAGAGCTAGTATGGCCACACATCAGAGTTTCAGACTTTACACACTCCATGATGTCCATGCTTCTACACCCCCCACTCTGTTATTCTATCATCTTCCTAACATTCTGCGAGTGATATCTGAGAAGTATCCCTATAGTTGACTCTTCATCCCAGCAGTATTTAGGTGTTGGTCCACAGTTCATGCAGTAGGACATGGTGGGCTACTGGGATTTGTCAACATGGCCTTGCATTTGTATTCTGTTGACTGTGTTATGTTGTTAGTTGGGACTCCATGAGATACCATACATTGGCACTATGGATGAGGCGCAGGCCTTTGACAGAGGACTGTAGGCCATTTGGTAGTGATGCAGGCCATCTGTAGCAGGCCATTGTATTCTGTCACTCCTACATTCCCAGGCTGCAAGCCAGTGGATTCCCCTGAGGTGACAGGTTAAGTGTGTGAGGTGTTAATGGCAATAGTTCTTTCCATATTAATCCATTGGTCTGGATGCAGGTAGGGTGCTGCTTACAGCTAGGGACACACCTGCATGGGACACCTCTTCAGCATGTTGCATTTTGTGGGTATTCCCATACAGAAGTGGGGTTATACTGTACTCATTCCCAACAGCAAGGATATGACCTGTGATACACCTGTGGCTGATGGTGGGGTGAGCTGAGTGCATGTGTGATATGAAAGCTACGTGCAGCTGACTCACAGATATACATGGGATATTACCATTATGCTGCCTTGTGCGGGGATATAGGCAGTTTCTCATTACTTCATAACTGTGCCTTTTGTGGTCTTCCTGTGATTGGCCAGACTACATCAGTATTCCATACTACATAGACAACTAATGTGCTGCTGAACTGCATGTACAATTCCAAAGTTATGTGCCGTTGACAGTTACATTTTATGTACTCTGTCTAGGGTACTTCCACCTGTGTACTATGTGTATGTCTGGACCCACATTCATGGCATGCCCATCTTTCAGACAGTGACAATATTGAACACGCAATAACCTAACACACGGACCCCTGCATATGGTACACATGCAACAATCTATCCTGTAGATTGGGCCAGCTCGGGTAATCTGTGCTCCACTGTTATTACACCTCACACTTACATGTTACTGCATTTCTACATAGGATTGTGGGGGAGGTCACACCTGATGACTTTAAACATTTGCTACGACTGTAATGGTATTTCAGGTACTCTGTTGGCTTCCATTGTTTTTTTGCATTCTGACCTATCATGCAGACTGGAGGCATATCAGTAGAGTACATATCTTATGTTTTATTGACCTACATTTAAGTTTCAGACTTCTTCCCCTCCAGAAACTACCTTTCAGTTTCAGACTTCTTATCCTTCAGAACTAACATACAACTGCCAGACCTGTTGTAGTCTGTCTGTGTAGGTCTGGGGGGGGGGGGTTGTTAACCATTGCCATCAACTGGAGGTCTTAGCCCAGCCTTTCTTTTTGGTCATCTACACCTGTCCTGCTGGCTGAAGCTGATGGTGGGTATGTGTGCCTCACTGACATGCATGTGTGTGTGTCCTATAGACACACATTTGGCCCACCACATGTACTGCAGTGGGATTTGTCACCTTGTCTAATAATGTCTATTATGTTAACACCAGTATTTGTTATGGATTTCATGCTGCCCATATAGGTGTCCACTATCTGCTGCCATCCCATTCAGCCATCTGATTCCCTTGCATGCTCACATCCATACCATAGATGCAACTATCAGAACATACAACTGAATTCAGCAATTGATAGGAAGAGTGACTTACCTTGACTTACCTTGTGGTTCTGCCAGTATTGAGGATGGTGCTGTTGGGCTGACTATGTCAGATGCATATAGTACACTCCCGATATATGGAAAAGCACTCGTAGTGTCATGTTTGACATCCCTTTTACTGTATTTGCGAGTCAGAGAGAGGTGTCATTCCATGGGTCCCTACCGTGTCAGTGTATGGGCTATGCATTGCCTCTTTGCCAAGGCCTGGGCATACTGGGCACTTCTCCTTCTGCCTACATAGGCAGGCAGAGGTAGTTCCTCCTCTGAGTCCCTCTGTAACCTACCAGTAGAGGGCTATAGGGTGGACAAGGACATTCTACAGCAAATTGTTGAGCTGTGCCTGCCACACCTTATGCAGAGAAATAATAGAGGGGAACCCATCCCAGTGTATACCAAGGTATGTCAAGGCTTAAGAATACTAGCCACAGGTAACTTCCAAAGACCAACTGGAGATATCATGGGGTCTCACAGGCATCAGCATCCAGGGTACTCCACCAGTTCCTGGATGTCATGACACAACATGCCAATGAGCACATATATTTTCTCACCCCCCATGAGGGGCTGACCACAAGTATGTGTCTCTTCCACCATATAGCAGAATACCCTGAGGTAGCTGGTGCTATAGACTGAACACACATCTACATCAAAGTGCCTCCTGGTGAGCGGGTCAGGGTCTACATAAACTGCAAGGGCTTCCCTTCCAACTGCCAGGTCATGTGTGATGCCCAGGGCATTATCATGAATGTGTGTGCTGGCAGCCCTGGAAGGTATCACGATTCCCACATCTGGAATTGCTCACAGCTGTATCAGGCATTTGCCAGGGGGGACATCCCATATGGCCATCTAGTGGAGGATGCTGGCTATGCACTGGAGCGTGGCTGATGACACCCATCAGAAATGCACACACACACATGAATAAGAGCACCATAATGAGGCACACGCACAAACCAGGATCATTGTAGAACGTATGTTTGGGATGCTCAAGTCATGGTTCTGCTGTCTTGACATATAAAGTGGAACCTTGCAGTACTCTCCAGCTACATGTACACAAATGTTCATAGTGTGCCATGCTACACAATGTGATCCTGCAGAAACAGCTGCAGCAGGAACAGCATGGGGCAGGGCCACACAGTCCCCCAGCATTGCCAAGGCCAGCACAGGCACAGAGGGACTTGGAGGAGGAACATCCTGAGCCTGACCCTGTAGGCAGGAGATGTACACAGTATGCCCAGGCCTTGGCAAAGAGGCAAAGCATAGCATACACACTGATATTGTAGGGTCCCAGGGACTGATACCTCTCTCTGATTCACAAATACAGTAAAATGGATGCCAGACATGACACTACCTGAGCTTTACCATGTACAGGCAGTGTAATATGTGCATTCAACATAGTCAGCCTTCCAGCACTGTCCTCCGTACTGGCCCAACAACAAGGTAAGTCACTCTTCCTATCAATTACAGAATGGAGTAGTATGTTCTCATATTTATATGAATGATATGGATGCAAGCA
>NC_056729.1:801044086-801094086 GCF_019279795.1 Protopterus annectens
CACACCTCCAGGTTGGTGGCACAGCACGAAGCATCAGAGACTATCCATGTGCAACTAACAGTGGGTAAAACTGCCTTCCAGTTTATAGCCTGCTACAGACCACCCTCCCAAACCCAGGAACCCCACTCAGCCTTCCTGAGAACACTGGAAAATATGAAGGTCTCTCCAAACACCATTATATTGGGTGACTTCAACTACCCAACCATAGACTAGGAGCATTACTCTAGCTCAACACCCTAGCCAAAAGGTTCTAGAATTTGTAAACTCAAATGCTATGGAACAACTTGTTACCACTCCCACAAGAGGGGAAAACATACTGGACCTGATCATCACCAACATGGGGACTCTATGCCCCAGACCAGAAGTGTATCCCTCACTGGTAAGATCAGAACATAAACTAATCTCACTGGATATTCACATCCCGACCCCACACCATGCCCAGAAAACCACAGTAAAAAACTTCTCTAAAGCAAATTTCACACTCCTCAAAACCGAGGTGGAATCCTTCAAAGCCCCCGGGCCTCTGGATAATACGGCCCAGACCACAAAATCCTTTATAAACGCATTCTATGAACACCTTCAGAAATGCATGGATCATGCAATCCCAAATAAAACCAAGACCCAATCCTCCAAAGGCAGATGTCCTGTCTGGTGGACCCCAGCCATAAACAAACTATACAATAGAAGGAGGAAGCTACTACAAAATCCGAATAAGGGAAGGCAACTCTGATCAGTATTAGCAAAAAACTACGGGCACTCATAAAATCGTCTAAGGCCAGCTTCGAGAGAAAAATTGCACAGGACACTAAGGATAATCACAAGGCTTTCTTTAGTTATGTTAGGAACATGAGTGGGAATTCCCAGATATGCTCAGAATTAGTCCAAAATGACAAAAAATACACCGAACCCACAGACATTGCCAACATCCTAGCTGACAGGTTCAGCGCAAACTTCTCCCCCCCCCCCCACCAAAAGGGCTAATATCTATCCCCATCTCAGATGCTCAGGTAAGAGCTGCCCTCTCCAAAGCAAGAAACACAGCATCAATGGGACCAGACGGTGTCCCGGGCTGCGTCCTACATGAACTCCAAGAAGAGCTAAACCCAAACATAAAACTACTGTTCAATCTCAGCCTTACTACAGGATATGTACCCAAAGAGTGGCGTACAGCAACAGTGGTCCCTCTCCACAAAGGTGGTGCCTCAACGGATCCTGGAAACTATCGTCCCATAAGTCTCACTAGCTTGGTCTGCAAAGCTATGGAAAGGATTATCATGGACCTTATAAATAAAGATATTGGGGACCTACAGACACTGGATCCTACCCAGTTCGGCTTTGTTAAGGGCAGATCCTGCCTCTTAAACCTGGTCAATTTCTTTTAAACAGTCACCAAGGCCATTGACAAGGGGAAGGTGGTCCACACAGCCTACCTGGACCTCGCAAAAGCCTTCGATACAATACCCCACTCGGGCATTATAGATAAGCTCACCAGCTTAAATATAAACCCTATGTCACTAGATGGGTTGTAAACTGGCTCAAGGACAGAACCCACATGGTTAGAATAGCTGGAGCCATGTCAGACTCCAAACCAGTTACAAGTGGCGTCCCACAAGGCTCAGTCTTGGGACCTCTCTTGTTCGGTATATATTTCTCGGAGGTACAGGCCAACATGGAAGAACTGTGGCTGACCAAGTTCGCAGATGACTGCAAACTGGGCACCATAATAGACTCTCCAGCTGACACAAGCATCCTCCAAAAGGGCCTCATAGAAACAGACAACTGGTGCCAGAGCCATGGCCTCAAGCTAAATGCCAAAAAGTGTATAGTCATCCCCTTTGGCAAAAACAAAGTGCCCACAAATTACCACATAGGTGGTAATCCATTAAGTACAGAAGAAGTAATTAGGGACCTGGGGACCCAAGTTGATAGCAATCTCTCTTTTGAACCACGTGGCCAAAGTGGTTAGAAAAACATTTTATATAGCCCACCTAATCATGAAGGGATTCACATCTAGATCAGGGGAGGTCATGTGCCTCTTTACCATCCCTCATCAGGCCCATAATTGAGTACAATGCCCCTTTTGGGATGTACCTTACCAGACACCTGCAGCAACTGGAAAGACCCCAAAAGTACCTCACCAAGAGGATCAAGGGGCTCAAACAGATGCAGTATGCTGCCGGTTAAAGAAACTCCAGCTCTACTCAGTGGCATACCGCCTGCTCAGAGGCGATCTGTGCCTGACTTATAAAGCCATGTCCAACCCGGAATTAATGGACATGCTGCACCTCAGAAAATCCAAATCCCATCGAGCTCGCTCGAGGGACTTAAACCTCAGCACTGAAATAAATAGGACATGCTGGAGGGACAGATTCATAACCCAGAGGCTCCCTTCACTCTGGAATAAAATCCCAGTCCAGGTTAGGCAGAGTCCCTCATTGACTCTCTTCAAGAGGAATCTTGATGAGTGGATGGGAGATCGTAGGTTTACCCCGGGTATCACTTCTGTGTCACTGTTAGACAGAAGCGCAGTATACTAACCTCGAAAAAGGGCATAGCAAAATTAATTTAAAATGGGTGGCGAAAGCCATACACACTCTGGCTAGGCTTATAAATGCCCTAGGGCAGATAGCCTAGTATGAACCTATGAACCTATGAACCTACAACCAAACGTGTCACACAAGCAGCACAGACAGCAATAGTTACAGTATCCCCTTGAATGTTAAGCTCATTGTGCCTCCATATTGGCAACCTATCTACAGATATCCTGCAGAAACTGTTTGCTAGAAGTAGCCGTAGCACACAAAACTCTGAAATGGAGTCCAACCCTCCCTGGAATGGATGCACACACTCAATATAGAATGTCATAGTAGGCATGCTCCTACATTTAGAGAAATAAAGCCCATACCTCACAACACAGTGTACTACAGATATCGGTTATTCACAGCTGTCTGTGCACACACACACACCAAATTGTACACCACTGATACTTCCCACACACATTGGATAGGAATACACAGACACATCTAGGGCCAACATATTATAATATGTCAAACATACACACAAAGAGATGTGGGGAAGAGAAAGACCGACAGCGACAGAGAGAATCCCATTATAAGGCCTGTCCCACCCATTTCACATCCCATTGGCCTATATCACATGATGTGCTTATGTCATTCACTGTAGAAATACCTTTGTTTAGCCCTCAGCCCTATAGTATCAGTGGTGCTTGTGATAACTGTGTAACACTACAGTACAAATAGATATCCATGTAGCAGTTGTAATCTCAGTCCTGTCAAATGAAAAGTTGTGTGAGTGTGTGTGTGTGTGTGTGTGTGTGTGTGTGTGTGTGTGTGTGTGTGTGTGTGTGTGTGTGTGTGTCTTTCTAGATGAATGTGGTTGAGGCCATTCACACTCACAATTCTCCCATACCCCTCCTTCAGCACTGCTGCTGATATCATTCACCTTCAAATATACCTTTGGACAACTCTCCAACATATACACTCCATGGTGCTTGTGATAACTGCATTGCAAACTAGTTAGGTAGGACTTCCAATACTAATCCTGACAACTGTGAAAATGTGAGTGTTTGTGTCAGAGTGTGTGTATCCTTGTAGAGACCTGATTTTGTGGTCATTCACAATTACAATGCTTCCCTTACCCCTCCTTTATCAATGCTGCTGCTCATGTCACTCACCTTCAAAGATACCTTTGGACAGCTCTCTAACATATAAGCTCATTGGCACTTGCAATAACTGTGTAATACTATAGTGTAACAAACTAGTTAGGTAGGAGTTCTGATCCTGGCAACTGTGTAAATGTGAATGTTTGTGTGAGAGAATGTGTGTATCCTTGTAGAGACTTGATTTTGTGGTCATTCATACTTACAACACTTCCCTTACCCCTCCTTTAGCACTGCTGCTGATGTCACTCACCTTCAAAGATACCCTTGGGCAGCTCTCCAGCATATGAACTCCATGGCACTTGTGATAACTGTGTAATACTATAGTGTAGCAAACTAGTTAGGTAGAAGTTTCAATCTTATCCTGACCACTGTGCAACTGTCAGTGTTTGTGGGAGAGAGTGCGTGTATCCTTGTAGAGACCTGATTTTGTGCTCATTCACACTTACAACACTTCTCTTACCCCTCCTTTAGCACTGCTGCTGATGTCACTCACCTTTAAAGATACCTTTGCACAGCTCTCCAACATGTAAGTTCAATGGCATGTGTGATAAATGTGGAACAATGTAGTAGCAATAGCTACATAGGAATGGGTTTGAATCTCATCCCTTGCAAGTGTTTGTGTGTGTACATATGTTTGTCCGTACCTCAATGATTTTGGCCCCATTTACACCCAGTACACATCTCAGTTCCTGTCTTAAGCAGTCCTGCAGATATCATCCACCTTAGAAGTACCTGTTGGGCAGCCCTAAATCATGTAAGGTCAGTGGTGCATGTGGTAAATGTGTAACATAATGGTCCAAAAAGAAAATTAGATAGAGGTTTGAACCTCACCCTTGGCAAATGTTAATGTGTGTGTAGGGTAAAATATTTTTTGGAATCTCTCACCCACTACATCCCCCAATGCCAGTATTTACAATGGCTTGTGATCTTCCTCACCTTAGAAGTACCTTGGTACAACATCCATCCTATATGGTCCGTGGTGCATGTGATAAATGCAGTACACTGTAATAGCAATACATAGCTAGGTAGGGGTCTGAAACTCATTACTGACAAGTGTGTGTGTGCGTGTATGTATGTGTGTGTGTGTGTGTGTGTGTGTGTGTGTGTGTGTGTGTGTGTGTGTGTGTGTGTGTGTGTGTGTGTGTGTGTGTGTACTCCTATCATCAGTATCCTGTGTGGGGGCTGGTGTAATAACAGGACCCATTGGGGGCAGGCTTTGCTAAATTATTATGATGAGGACCTAGTATATGTCACAACGTCCACATTACAAGGCCAGCAGTTGTCAAACACCGTAGAGGTTGGTGTAGACAATTAACATCCCTAAATGTCTAGTACCATGTGCAATGGCTCCATGACAGTATGGATTAGTGAACAATATAGGCAACCCTTCTATTACTCAGAAACCACTCTTCACCCACGTATCATACACAAACACACTTGGCTATGCAACAACCACTATATTGGTAGTTCCCCTGCATATTGCCTCACACATAGTACCCATGGCGATCGCAGTGTACTACATGCTTGTTGACGACAACAGTGCCACTGATATCAGAAAGTACTTTGATGTGTTACATCTCCTGAGTGAGTGCGTGTCATTTATTTTTATTGCCTACTCCGAGGTGATCTCTACCTAACACATAAAGCTATGTCAAACCCAGAGCTGTTGGACATGCTTTACCTAAAGAAATCCCAATCCCTCCAAGCTATACACTCTAGGGACCTAAACCTTGTCACCACAATAAACAGGACATGCTGGAGGGATAGATTCCTGTCCCAGAGACTTCCCATACTCTGGAACAGGCTACTCATCTATGTCAAGCAAAGTTCTTCATTAGCACTCTTCAAGAAAAATCTTGATGAGTGGATGGGAAATAGGAAATACACCCCAGGGATCACTTCTGTGTCTCTGCTCAACAGTGGCACAGGAAAATAATTTCTTGGGTGGCTGTAAGCCAGGGAACCTTGTTGGCTTATGTAGGCCCTTGGGCCGATAGCCTAGTACCTACCTGTGAACCTATGAACATCTGAACATTTGTTGACCGGGCTAGTCCAACTGGATACATGTCCATTTTCAGCAGAGGCCCAGGGAGATAAGCTCCATTAAACAAAACATACAGTAGGATAACAATCAACAAATTAACAGTGATATACATGAGAATACCTAAAAAGCACTCAACAACATTAGCCTAAAATTTTAAACAATTAGGGATCATGGGATATGTTAACAATTGAATATATGAGAGGAAGGGATAAAGAGCAAATCAAGAGGTGAGAGAAAAAAAAGAGCGCAACCAGTTGACAGCCTAAAGTTAAGTAAAGAGACAGAAGCTAGAGTAGAGAAAGCACTGTGAGATAAACTAGAGTCAAATAGTCAACTAAATTTTAGACAGCTTGCAGATTCTACTAATAAGAATGAGCAGAGGACACATGATGGCAAGTTAAACACATAAAGTAAGGTTTTTAAAAAGTATATGCTCAGGTTTAGTTGAAACAGTGAGACATCATTCAGTGACCATGGAGGGCTAATAAGACAGGGATAGTGAAAAAGGCAAGAAGAGAGTGGATTAATCTGGGTTAGTGCATGAACAAAGCCATAGAGTTCTAAGGAAAGTTTTTAGTTGTTCCTTGAAAAGAGTTGTGGAAGACAGAGATGAAAGATTACAGGGAAGCTTGTTTCAAGTTTTTCCCACTGCATTAGTAAAAAGACAGTCGCAAGACTTATTGTTGGATTTATGGATGGTTACTAGTAATTTGTTAGCTGAGCATAGTGTAGTAAGATTTTTGTAAGGAGTAATACGATTATGCAGTATTGGGGTATTACTGGGGTGATGCAAGATCTTGTGGGTGATAGTTAGCTGTTGAAGGAGGAGCGGATTTTGCAGTTCAAGCCAACCTAGCTGTTTAATATTTATACAGTGGTGGGTTCTAAATGGGGAGCCAGTGGCAAATCTGGCAATGTTGTGATAGGAGGTTGCCAGTTTGGTGAGGTTACTTTTGGATAGATTAGTGTAAATAGGGGATGCATATAGGAGTGTGGAGATAAGATGAGTGTGGGCAATGGTAGTTCTAGCCAGAGGAGTAAGGAAAGGTTTGATCCTGTAGAGGAAACCAAGTTTTCTATTTACTGATTTGATGGTTAGGTTAATGTGAGAGTCAAAGCTGAGGTTATGGTCAAAAGTTACCCCTAAGAGTTTGGTGGTTGCTTCAGGTACTATGGTAGTGCCATTATTGGATGTAACTGTGAAATCATTTTGGGGGGGGACTTCTGTGTGGGAGTGAACAGCAATAATTTAGTTTTTTTTTTTGGGTTAAGGAGGAGACAGTGTTGAAGGAACCATTTTTCTACTAGACTGAACACTTCTTGTGTGATAGACTGGAGTTCAGCAGAGGAGTTAGCAGAACAGATTAATGGTGAATCATCAGCATATTGTGTACAGGTGGCTTGAGGAAGGCTTGCATTCAGGTCATTAATGAAGAGAGAGAATGAGAGGGGTCCTAAGATAGAGCCTTGAGGGACACCAAGGGTAACACGGAGGTGGGTGGATAGGTTATTGCCCCATAGTACAGCCTGTTGTCTATTTTGTAGATAAGACTTAAACCATTTAACTGCCTGGGTATCTAATGAAAGTGATGTAAGGATATCTAAAAGTAGGTGATGATTAACCATATCAAAAGCTTTTGATATGTCTATAAAGAGAGCAGAGGACAGTTTGTTATTGTTTGTATTTTTATTAATGCAGTCAGAAAAGGATAAGAGAGCAGTGGTGGTACTATGTAATGGTCTAAAGCCATACTGACAGTCAGCAAGTAGATTATTCTGGAGAAGGTGGTGAAGTATTTGTTGGCATATACATCTTTCCATGATTTTTGCTAATGGGGAGAGTAAGGCTATGGGGTGATAGTTTGAGAGTTCATTTGAGTTACCTCTCTTATGTAGTGGGATAATATGGGAGATTTTCCAACGAGATGGGATGGATCCTTCGGTAATGGTTCTATTAATAAGGATGGAAATGGGGTAGGAAAGCAATTTTGCAGCAACCTGTAAGTATTCAGCTTGGAGTAGGTCAGCTGAGGGTTTGCATGGTTTCAGTTTATGAAGTAGTGTATAGATTAGGGATGTAGGGACTGGTTGTAAATGTAATGTTGGAGATCAAGTAGTTGATGAGGGAGGCAGAATTGAGCTGACAGGAGGTAGGGTATTAGCTAGAGATTGGACGGTGTCTGTAAAAAAGATGTTTATTGCATCAGCAATCTGGTTGGGAGAGTTTTGAAAAATGCCAGAAGGGGTTGGAGTCTTGGAGTGTCCTGGGTGTAGAAGTCTATTTATCCCTGACCAGAAACTCTGAGGATTCTGTTGATGGGTTTGTTGGAGCTTGTAGTAAATTTTTTTTGTCAAGATGTATAGCTTTTTTTGTGGAGTTTCTCAGATGTCTAAACATTTAGTGGTCTGTTGGGTTTTTAGTAGTTCTCCATTTGGCCCAGATTTTGTTTCTCACTAGTATTTTTTGCCTGGTCTCTTTAGAGAGACAGGGAGCAGTTTTGTTCCTAGTTCTAACAGTACGAGAGGGGGCATGGTGATCTAGGATTTGTACGAAATTACTGTTGAAGTATGACACTGCTTTGTCAAGAGGTAGGTGTTTTAGTGTTGACCAATTACAAGCTTTAAGTTCTGTTTGGAAGCTTAATGGGTTAAAGGTTTTTCTGTTCCGGGTGGATCTAAACATTATTTGGTTGGGAAAAAAGTTTTTTTGTCTAATTATATACGTTAGTGAGTGGTCACTAATGTCATCAGGAAGGATGCCTGAATTATATGAGTGGGGATGACTGTTCATTAATATCCAGTCTAAGGTGCTCTGTTTGTTACTAGGTTTCTGGATTCTTGTGGGGCTGGTGATAGTTTGGTGAAAGCCATATAGATTTATATGGGAAGCTGGTTCGGCAGAAGTGCAACTAATCCAGTCAATATTAAAGTCCCCAAGCACAATGGTTTCTTGGGGAAAAGATGTAGAGAGCCAGCTGAGGATGCTTTCAAGAGCTGTGATATTATTGACAGAAGGAAGGTATGTATAAGGATTTACTAGCATTAATTTGTAGCTTACTGATCAGGATTTCAACATTGCTGTGTGAGGGAGGTAGTACATCTAGAGATGTAATTTGTAATTCAGATTTGTACAGTATAGCCACCCCATCACCTCTTTTGGTACCATGGTCAGATCTCAAAATATTGTAACCAGGAGGGAGTATTTCATTGTCATGGGTAGCTGGTTTGAGCCATGTTTCTGTTAGACATAGGATGTCAAATTAATGGATATCTAACAGTGCATGTACCTGGCTAATTTTATTGTTTAAGCTACGTATAGTCAGGTGTGCTATAAGGAGAGAATTGGGGTACTTGTAGGGGTGAAAAGAGTGGAGGAATGAGTTAGTTGGGGGTCTGTGATGATGTTGTTGATAGGGCTAGGGTTTGGATGAATGTCGCCATGTAGAAGGATGTGTTGCTACAGACTATATGAAATTTTTAGGAACATACAGGGTATGCTTTGTGGTTTTCTGACTTGGGGATAAGTAATATGGCTTAATCTATGGTACTTTGGTAGTAGGTAGGTAGATGAGGATGTAATGTTTAGGTGATGTAGTGTGGCTGGCTGAGTTAAAGCAGTTTGTTTTAATGGTTGCTGAAATTTGGTGAAACGTAGGTATTCATAGTAGGTGAGGAAGTATGGTACAGATAGTGTGGGTAGTAGTATGAGAGAGGAGCAAGTATATTTGGCTAGGAATTAAATGTTTTGGCATGTTGAGGCTTGTTTTAAATAAATAAGGAGTGGAGGGCTATTAGGAGGTTGGGAGGGGGAGGAATATTAAAGGTAGAAAAGGTGATGAGAAGTAGTACGTAATTAGCTGCTTAATTGTTTAATGTGTAATGAGAAGGAGTGTGCTATTGGCTAAACAGGAAGGGGTGTAGGTTTGGTAGTAGAGAGCAAGTAAGTGTGAGAATCACAGAGACAATCAGAAAGCAAACAGATAGTAGAGGAGCTCTAGGTAATTCCAGGTGAGTGGGGAGTACTACTCCAAAAGTTGCGTTACAAGGGATAGTGGTGAGGGGAGGGAAATGAAATTTGTAGAGGGGAAGAACTAGAGCAGTCAGATACAGAAAAGAGGACAAAAGAAGAATAAAATTAGACCTACGTGAGGGATATAAAACTGAAGAGGGGAATAAGGGATATACCACAAAAAGTGTATGGTGCCACCTTGTGGTCAAAAGGTAGAATTAAGTCAGCTGGTAAAGTAGGACAGGGCAAGACAAAGTAACTCAGTTCTTAGATACAAAGGAGAGAATATTTAATACATTGGGGGAGAGCAGGGTCTGGCTGCTGGGTACCTGGCTCAGGTGTGAGCCTTTAAACATACACTAGAGAATCTTAATATTATAAAAAAATGATTCAAAAAAACAATGTGGTTAGGGGGTCAAAACATACTTCCTTGAATCCTTTGGAAGGAGGGACTTTTAGTATTGGACGAAGGTATCTTAGGGATGTAGTTGAGATGGTAGGACTAATTAGAAGGGTGTCCTTATTGAGCAGGCTGGTAGGTTCTCAGTCTTAATGCAGGAAGGAGGTTGAAAGCTATGTAGGTTAGAGAAATAAAAATAATTAAGTGATAGGCAAGCAGTGCTTTAGTATAGAGCTAATTATAGTTGAGGAAGCATGGTGGTGCTGCAGTAGCGTTGTCGCCTCACAGGTAGATGTTGTACGTTTGATTCTCAGTTGGAGCGTCTTCTGTGTGTCGACATGCGTGAATGGGCGTTCCTTCATTGAAGGTTGTGCGTTAGGCCCGGCAAGCCAGCACGTAAAAATCTATTGCCAATCATTAGCGGACTGGAGTTCCACTGTGGCGACCCGTAACTGGGAAAAGCCGAAAGACAGTTTATAGTTGAGGAAGCAACACTGGAAAATACAATGTTAAAAAGCACTTTTCACGCATACATAAATTGAAATGCTAACATTGCACTCAGGAATACTGCAGTTATCCAGCAAGTAAATGGACATGGCACCCCATTCCATCCCCCAGGAGCACAATCAATGTGTACAGTGGCCCTTTTGCCATACTCCCCACTGGATGCCTGTAACAACTGTTGAGTCTGCAAATGTACCCCACAAATGGAATACTATGCCTTGTACACATGCCCTGTATGGACAGACACCACTAACTCCACTGAATACCTGTATCATACTGTCAGTGTAGGTGCAATCACTACCTCAAATACATAGCCAGGTCTCACCAGATGAGGTCAGAAATGCTACATCAAAAGATACCAATCTGTCCACACTGCATACCCCAGAGACTTCAAGCACACTTCCACGCATCAAAGAACATGCGTTTGGGACATGTGCACAACCCAGACACTGTCCATGTTATGGAATATAGATTACATACATGGGAAGCAGTGCACATCACTGGCCACCCATAAGAGAAACCTGGATGAGTAGATGGGGAATACAATACTCACCCCTGGGGACCACTCCTGTGACTATACTCCTGAGCCACACTGGGGACTATTGTCACGTGGCCTGATGTCAGGGTATTCCATTGGGCTAGCCTTGTAGAGCCTTCGGGCCCATTCACCTACTACGCCTATGAAGCAATGAACCTATGGATCTCAGTACTGGCAAGAGTGTGTGTGTGTGTGTGTGTGTGTGTGTGTGTGTGTGTGTGTGTGTGTGTGTGTGTGTGTGTGTGAATAGTAATCCCAGTGTGTTTGCTTAATGAATATCCCCTGTGGCTGTGGTTAGTAGCAATCGGAGGTGTGTCCAAACCAGAACATGTACCATTCTCCATTCTACAACAAATGTTGTACATCAACATGTAACCATGTACAACTCTCAGCCCTATAATCTGTGAGGCATATGCAATCACTGTGCTACAGACCAGGGATTACCATGCACATACTGTTCCATGCCTATGACATGGTGGATGTGTCACCACACTGCCATACCCTGTGGAATTGCTGCAGGGCCGCATCCTGGTGACACACAGATGTCTTGAACAGAAATGGGATACAGCATGTGAGAACACATTCACTCAGTACTTCACTTCTGGGGGGAGAGAGGGGTAAAGCTGGCACTGAATGTGTTGCCAAGACTGTGGCCAATATCTGTTGTCTCAGGATAGGTATTAGCTTTGTGCAGTAACTTGCAGCACTTGTGTTTAATGCTGTGGATGTTGCTGAGGTAAATATCAAAAGCTGTTGTGACTGTCGTCAGTGTTTGCTGCATCTCTAATGCTATAGATGCCTGTCAGGGATTCCATGAGGGATCCAAAGTTGTATTTGAGGTTAATATGGGAGTTCAACAGTCATGGGACACTACCTTTCCCTGCAACAGTGTCCTCCTTCTGATGTACACTTTAATAATGGCAGGGGACCATCACATTGTCTCCCAGTGTTTGGAGGATAGTGGCTGGGTTATGTTGGCTCTGGCTAGTACCATGCATTCATGTACCTGTTTGTACAGTGCCTGTTTGTATGATTCCACAGTCATACAGCTATGTCCCATTGCCATGGGTGCAGTGAATATATCAACCCCTGTTCTCATGGATGCAAAGTCAGCTTTGGAGAGGTTTTGCCAGGTGGTTAACTTTAGTTTAGGGAGTGGCTGACATGTTGAGTTCCATGTTGATTACAGCCTGTGTGAATCTCACCATGCAGGGATTGGCATCTGGGGATGAGCAACGGTCTCATATTTAAATGGTCAACACAGGTCAAGGTTGTTGCATCCTTTACCAGGGGTCAGTATTAGCTGGTCTAGGGCAATGGAAATGATGACTCCCAGAAGTGTTGGGCCACTGTACTGGTGCTTGGCTGCATTCCCCAGGTGATGGAGGGGGAGTTAAAGACTCGTACTATGTCAGTGTTGCATTAGACCATCATAGATGGCAGGCTGTTGAGGAATGAGCATTGACAGTCTAGGGACATAAATGTGGACCCATAGCAGGCTATGGTCTGGATTGTGCTATTACCCAGAGGCAGTTTTACTGGACGTATCTCCAATGCATTATGATGGGATACAAGTCTGGAGGTATTCCTATCCATAATGAATATGGAGACAACACCATCTGTGGAGGTGTGGTGTGGTCCATGTTTGGGGACTGACAGCTGTGGAATGCATCGTAGCCTGATACGGCAGGTCTGCTGTCTGCTGCTGTGAACCACCTCATTAATACAGCAGACATGTGTCCTCCACTCCGACTGCTATAAGTGACTGCATCCTGACAGTTAGATGCCCACTGTTGAGCAGCATAGCCATCAGACTGCATACATGTGTAGCTGTTATGGTGGCATTGACATTAGGAACACTGCTTAATAAGGCACCATAGGGTTGGCAAGACACTTAGCGAGTACCTGGCAACCCAGTAGTGACAGATGTATGTCATCCATGGCAAGTCATTGGGTTCTGTCAATCATGCCATCCCAAGCAGAAAGGTTCTGGATCCCATGAGAACAACATGTAACATGTAAGTCAATGTTGCAGTCAACCATCTCTTACCGCAGCATCATTCTGGGTGACACAAGTACACTGCCTAAAGCTACTGTCATACCTGCCTGGATCACATAATCAGAGAGTTCAACAATGTTTCCTGTCCTGCAGTACAGGGAGGTGTGTCCCAAGTCATTCACACCCACATGGATATGGAGTGATACCCGTAGTTGTTGTGGAGTAACACGACTGGCTGTGTCATGTGTTAGATGCTGGCATGTGACTGATATTTGGCTGTTACCTGCTCCATATTCAACTTAATGAGTGGTATGTGTGTGCCTCAGTATTGAGTTAACCATGATCTCTGTATTGTGCAAGGTGGTTAGCCTTAGGGGTTTAGGTTGGGGGCACACTGCATACATTAATTATGTGGCCACTGGCATGTGCCATGTCGCGGTGTCTGAGTGGGTGTCTGCCTTGCTGGTCTGTGCTGTTTGGGTAGCTGTCCAGTGAGTGCCTCTGGGAAGGTTGGTGTGTGGCTTTTCAGTGTATGTCATGGCTGTCAAAGTGGGTGTCATGGTGAGCTACGTATTCCACATGGAGTGGTGCAGATGTTGATCTTATCCTCTTTACCTACTAGTCCAGTCTTTGCTGGAGAGTGCATATGTCCACATTGGGTGATATCTGGGTAACCCTCACAGGTCTGAGTGTTTGAAATTTAGAGGGAATGGTTGTCTCTGTACATGTGGCAGCAACAGTGCCCAAGAAGAGACAAGTGCACCAGGTTAATGGGTGAAAGCACAGATAACCGCCCTTCAAGCATGCCAGGAGGGGTGAACATAACTAGTAAGTACTGGGGCGACATCTGTGATGAGCGAGTACTACTGATGGCAAACAGGTGTGCCACACTTCTTGTTACAATAACCTGGTGAAGTGCCAAGCCATAAAGCTAGTTGAAGTGTAAGACAGAAAGAACTAGCATGATGTATGGGTGGTACAGAAGGCAGACTGTCTGCCATCTGTAATACTTTACCACAACTGTGCAGTTGTCAGCAGCTTTGGCCATATGAAAGTTCAGTAAGCTCTGCAGCATGTGTGGAAGCACTATAGTAGGCAGTCCTCGATAGGCAGGAGTACTAATCCCAATACTGGCAAGTGTGTGTGTGTGTGTGTGTGTGTGTGTGTGTGTGTGTGTGTGTTTATATCTGCATGAGAATCATGTACTGTCTAGTTCATCCCATTTTTGACTTGTGTACTACCCTTTACACTTCCCTTCACTCCAATTTAGTAGACCTGTTGATGTCATCCACCTTAGAAGTACCTTTATGTTTATAGATGTGAACTAGGCTACTGGCCCTAGAGCCTTTGCAAGCTTAGACCATAGGATTAACCTGGCATTGTGCCACCCAACCTTAGTTCCCAGTGCCTCTGTCGAGTAGAGCTACTGGAGTTATCCCCGGGGTGAATTTTCTATTTCCCATCCACTCATCAAGATTTCTCTTGAAGAGGGCCAGTGAGGTGCTCTGCTTGACATGTCTGGAAAGTCTATTCCAGACCATGGGCAGCCTCTGGGTTATGAACCTGTCCCTCCAGCATGTTATGTTAATTGTGGTAATGAGGTTGAGGTCTCTGGAGCATGTGGTGAGGAGGGATTGAGATTTCTTTGGAAAAGATGGAAATGTATAAGTTCTGTGGTGCACCTGATAACTGAATAGCACTATAGTAAGAATACTTAGATAGGCAGGAGTTCTATCCTAGTACTGGCAAGTGTGTGTGTGTGTGTGTGTGTGTCTGAATCATGTACTGTCTGGCTCATGCCATTTTTGACCTGTGTACTACCCTTTACACTTCTCTTCACTCCAATTTAGTAGACCTGTTGATGTCCTCCACCTTAGAAGTATCTTTGAAAAAGGTGGAAATGTATAAGCTTTGTGTAGCATCTGATAACTGCATAGCACTATAGTAGGGATATCTAAATAGGCAGAAGATCTAATCCCATACTGGAAAGTGTGTGAATCATGTACTGTCTGGCGCATACCATTTTTGACCTGTGTACTACCCTTTACACTTCTCTTCCAATTTAGTAGACCTGTTGATGTCATCCACCTTAGAAGTACCTTTGAAAGAGGTGGAAATGTGTAAGTTTTGTGGCACGTCTGATAACTAGATAGGCAGGAGTTCTAATCCTATTGCTGGCAACAGTTTGTGTGTGAGGATCATATCATGTGTGGCTTATACCACTTTGATGTATATACCATACACAGCTGGTGACCACCTCCCGCTGCCATTACTTTATATAGTGTGGTAACATCATCTGCTTCAAATGCAGCAGGCTAAACCATTGTATAGTCCTCTGTACAGATGTGTCTGGAATATCCATATGTTTGAAACTTATAAGTGGTCAGAATTGGTCTGTGTGCCTTAACAATACCCATGTATGTGATAATATAACCAAATAGGCCACAGTGAGTGCACTGACACATATGGCAGCATGTGGTATCATACCTGACTGAAACATCATGCTGATAGGATGTCTGCCGCCCTCACAGATGGCCTGCCTTGTAGGTGCAACGCATGAGTACAGATGTTTTGGTTTTAAAAGTGAACTGTACCTATTATGGGTCAAACTAAAGGCTGGAAGAGGTGTGGTCTGTCATATTGTCGTCCACATTAGTATGCAAAAGGAACATCTTGCAGATTAAGAGGGGTGTATACACAATTTATATCCACTGTATACCAGTAATGTGTCACACATGACCTTACCTTAGGCCATTTGTCCAGCACAATTTGCTGGCTTCTGTCCAAACGTCTTGGCACTGACAGGTTGTGAGGTATGCTACAGGAATGCTGAATTCACGTCACTGTGATGCAAAACAGTTAACCCCAGCACAAGTGAACCTGCACAACAAGCAATATAGCTATTACATAAAGCAATATAGCTATTACTGATAGTTGTGTGCATGGTAAATTGCATGTGCTTCCCATGCCTGGGGTATTGCCAGGACCCAATAGAAAAATGTAATACTCACCAGCTTCAGGCTGTTGTCCCATATGCAGACAAGAGGGTCCTAGGTAGTTGTGAGAGGGAGTTATTATCAGCAGACACACATGTGGCCTTGGTATAGGATGGATGCAGCTTGTCTACACATCTACAGTACTAACCTCAATATACACAATGTCTTATCCTCACCATAGATGTGCAACTCTGTGCATTAGAAAACCCCATCCATAACTGAAATTGGACCTGACACATGCATGTAGATACAATACAGATATATGTATGTCTGATACATTTCTGTACTAATCCCCACTTGGCCCTTACCTGCACACTCTTCATTGTGTGTGTGTGTGTGTGTGTGTGTGTGTGTGTGTGTGTGTGTGTGTGTGTGTGTGTGTGTGTGTGTGTGTGTGTGTGTGTGTGTGTGTGTGTGTGTGCAACCTACCTCCACAATGCTTCCCTCAATGTAATTGCTTCTGCGTTTGGCATGTAGTCCAAGTGTGGTGAAGAGCTCCTTGGTGGGTGTCAGTGAGGGGTGGATGACTGGGCCCCCATCAGTGGCTAGTTGATCTCTCACTGTAGCAGCAGCCCATTGATGGGTATGGCATTTGAGGTCAGTGGCCCAATGCTGCACATGCTTATAAGTTCTGCTGTGCAGGCCGGCATCATTTACCCTGTGGACCACACTGTTCCACAGGGCAGTCCTCTCCCGCACATCTTCTGCTCTCCATCCACATGACAGGGCATAATGTCCAATCACATACTGGGTCTGTTTCCCTAACAGAGAATGCTAGTAGGTGAGCATTCTGCATGTTACCTGGAGGGCATAAACAGGAAAAGGTCACAGGACCTCATACAGTTATCAAAATGCACATCAACAGTGGATATTACTTACAAATAATCCAGACTACACCGGAACTCTCGAAGCTATCATGGCTGTAGCAGCTTACATTACATGCCTATCACTGAGCTATCTTATTCCCCCCAATGTTGGACACTTGATTGCATAATCCTCTATCCTCCATTCAATTCTGTGTAGAGGGTTGACAGTGGTCATCTTCCATGTGGATGGTGTGTGTATGGTGGCAAGTCTGTGTGATGGAGCTCTGAGCACATGCCTGAGTTCATGTAGGAGGCAGACACTGATGTTATTATGCCCCACAGAGATATGCTGTTGTTGTCTATGTCATCAGTGCTGTTATACACATGGTGGATTGATAGATTGACAGGGTTTGTGTGGACATGCATTTAATTTGTGACGTCATATATCTCTGATATACTTCTCCACTGACATGCTGTCCACAGACTGGCCACATGTCTGTCTGTTATGTTTTGTGTGTTCACCAGAGAGTTGCTGTCCTTGGTAAATCATTTGTAGACCCTGGGGAATGCAGTCAGTAAATACTCACATCTATTGGTATTACTGACATAATATTCCTCATAAACAATGTTACAACAAACCCAGTGACATCTGCAACTGTCTCAATGTATGACAGCAGTATATCCAATCTATCCCTGTGTTTGTGTTTCTGTTCCTGCCTAGTGATATAGGGGATAATGCTGAGCTTAGTGAGTGAAGAATTTTATCAAAGGCTTTGGTCAGATCAAGGTAGGGTCTATGTGTCACTTTGCCTTCATCCACTGCTCAGGTGATTGATGCCAAGAAGTTGACCAGGTTGAATGAGCCTACCCTTCACAAAGGTAAACTGTGTGGGATCCTGAGTCTGCAGATTCCCATATCCCTTTTTATTAGGTGCATAATGATGCATTCCATAGCTACGGATAACAGAAGTGTCAGGCTGTTGTGGTGGTATTTTCCAAGGTCTGTTGTTACACCTCATTTGTGGAGAAGGGTGATTGGAGCAGTGCACAATTCAGTAGGGACAAAGCCTGAGATGAGGCTGTGCTTAAACAGGGCACACAGGTAAGGTGCCAGGTCACTCTGTAGTTCATGTAGGACACAGCCAGGGATATTCTCAGGTCCCATAGAAGCTGGATTCTTGGCCTTGGACAGTGGTGTTTTAACCTGTGTTGCAATAATACTGGGTGCCTGGTGGTGTACTGGTATTGTGATTGGCCTTTGGGGGGGAGAGGGGTAATGTTTGCACTCAAGATGCTAGCTAGTATGCTGGCATTATTTATTGGCCCAGTCTGGGAGGTACCATTGTCTAGTAGCTCAGAACAATTCTTGGCATTGCCATGGAGATTCTTTACATAACTGTATAAGGCCTTGTGGTTGTATTTACTATGTGCTCCATTCGGTTCTCACAGCCAGCTATGTAGTATTTGATGAGGGATCTCAACTATTCAGTGAGGCTGATAAGGGTTTATTTCCTGTCTTGGGACTTCACTTTATTCCCTATCAGTTTCCTCCTTCTGTTGTACAGTTTCTTTATGGCAGGGGACCACTAGATCAGGTTCCTTTTTTGGAGGTGAGGGTCCTGATTGAATTGGGTAAGGTGATATCCATGCATTTGTGTATGTATTCATTGTGCATTGTTGTTTGATTCAGCTGTAAAGCAACTAGTCTCCATTTGCATGGCTGCCATGAGGTTAGCCACCTCTGATTTTATGAGGCCATAGTTAGCTTTGGAAAGACTTTTCATGGTGGTTACCTGTGCAGTGGGGGTAGAAGGGCTGTGGATTTCCAAAGGTGATTAATTTGTATTCAGATATAAAAAGGAATGTATTGACTATTGGTGTAGAGCAACATTCACCCATGTTAGGAAGGACCAGGTCGATGTGATAGACGTGCATTGGTACATAGGTTCATAGATTAGTACTAGGCTAGCTTCCTTTGCAAGCCATTTTTTAGCCTAGCCAATTATCTCCTGTGAGATTCAAACTCTGTACCTTGTGTTTGTAAGGCAAACACCTTAACCATTAGGCCACCTTCCCAACCCAAGTAGCTTTCCCACTTAATGGTGGAGTAGTTGAAGTCAACCAGTATGGTAGTGTTAGGTTGGACACTAATATTATGCAGGGTGTTTATGGACATGAAGTATGAATCTTGGGACATGTATGGGGACCTAAAGCAGACTACAACCTGAACCACTGTCTTACCCAATGTCAGCTATGCCTGCAGGATCTGTAATGCATAATGTTAGTCTACCACTCTGGAGGTGTGTGCATCCTTTATGAATAGGAAAATACCACCACCTTTGGAGCTTCAGTCCACGTTATGCAGCCAAAAGTTGTGGAATTAATTATAGGCTGGTACTGCAGGGGTGCTTCCTCCTGCCTTTAACTAGGTCTCTGTTACAGCACAGATGTCATTGTTCCCCATTTTAAGAAATAGTTCCAGTGAGTGAATTTCCAGATTTAGAATTCCAGTGTGCAGCAGCATGATCCTCTGATTGCATGCCTTTGCAGCTGTCATATACTTCTGTATATTTATGTATACATATATATATATATATATATATATATATATATATATATATATATATATATAGTTAACCAATATATTTCTAGATATATATATACTGTCGATATAAATGAGTGTCAGTGAAATGAATTGCCTAATATATATATATATATATATATATATATATATATATATATATATTTATATATATATATATATATATATATATATATATACAGACTACCTGACAGATTCTACAGACTCCTTTCCCTGCTGTTGGATAAGTGTACTAACTGATATGTTTGGAATGTCATCACTCTTTTGTAGGGCTCAGGTGGTGTAATGGTACATTTATTTGATCATAGTTTACAAAGCCCTGGGTCCAGGACTTGGCAGTCCTTATTATTTTGTTACAAGGCAGAACAGTTCTACTGTGGAGGAAGGGATAAGGGCAATAATTACAATAGGTCCCTAGACTGGGCCCCTTCACCCCCATTTGCACAGCCTTTGGTCACATTTGTTGCAGTAAGAGGTTCAGAGTGTGGATCCGATGTCCGACTGCACTACATATATACATATACATATATATATATATATATATATATATATATATATATATATATATATATAGATTAGATAGATAGATAGATATATATATATATATATATATATATATATATATATATATATATATATATATATATATATATATATATATATATATATATATATATAAATGTATATATATATATATATATATATATGGGATCCGTACAGATGCTCGACTGCATCGTTCACCAAATCCCAATTTGTTGAGCATATTTGAGCGAAAGTGCTGTTCACCAAAGCAGCACTTTTGCGTAAGTATGTTTGTTGTTCTAGTCGTACTACAGTGCAGTAAGGGAAAATTCTTTTTTCCCCACTGTAGTGCGACCTCGGAGTGAGAATATTAAAGTAGGGAGGTGTAGGTGGCACAGCCCCCCACGTTGGTGGGTGCAGGGGGGCTTGCTCCCCTGCTTTCAAGTAGATTTTGTTTTTTTTTTTATAACATACTTTAACGAAAGCGCTTTTTTGATGAAAGCGCTTTCGTTAAAGTGTGTTTGGTGGTAATGGATTCGGGCTTTTGATATTTCGATAAAAGTCCTAGATCCATATATATATATATATATATATATATATATATATATATATATATATATATATATATATATATATATATATATATATATATATATATATATGTATATATATATATATATATATATATATATATATATATATATATAAATATATATATATATATATATATATATATATATATATATATATATGTATATATATATATATATATATATATATATATATATATATATATATATATATATATATATATATATATATATATATATATATATATATATATATATATATATATATATATATATATATATATATATATATATATATATATATATATATAGCAAAAACACCCCAGCGATAATCCCAATGAAAGTATACAACACAAGTCCCAAACGGAGCACCAAACTTGTCTAAAGAATACGTTTTATAAACGAGAGTCAAGTACAGCTTACGGAGCCAAAATTCACCAAACAATAAATGGTCCAGTTAGAAATCCAATAACCATTCCAAAGACACTGCTCAGTCTCAAACAAATGAAGCAACGGATAAAATGAAAATAGAACACTTTAATTGTATAAGCGCTTTCGCGGTGTGACCCACCGCTTCCTCAGACAAATGTTAAAAATCATTGAACACTTATATACAATAAAAAACAAGTAGACCTAACAATTAGTGTTAATTTAAAAACATCATCTCACCTGGCTAAACACTCCTGTAAGCTAGTAAATCCATAGCCCCAAACGGAGCCGGAAATTGCATCACACCCTTTCCACGGCATACGAAGTGCGTAAACTGTCAGCAAGTTAAAGTGATAAAAATGGTAAGAATATGCAAAGCGCTATCTAATACTGTGTGTTCTGTTAAACAAACCTCTATGACTACATAGACAACTATAAATACAAAAAACCTTGCACATAAAAACAGAGATAAACATCACAAAATTGCAGTTGTCTCATGCTTGATATAAAAATACACAACACTATCTGGTAATGGTATATCCTATTGAATAAAACCCTATAACTACGTAAACAACTGTAAATACTAAAACCATTTGCATCAAAACACAGTATAGTGTAGTGTGACGAAATATTTAGTTCTAATATTGGAGTAAAATATCATATGTGTAGAAAAACGATCATAACTGCAACCCCATAACAATGACATGGCCTATCAATGCATGATAAATGATAATAAATAAAACTGTATGAATGGATGGAATAAATAACCAGAAATCAACCAACAAAGGTGGTATGAACATGGATACAGACATATGAGTGTGTACACATTAAGGACACTGAATTGAAAAAGGGGGGAGGAAATGAAATGCCTAGACAGAAGAAACATATAAATGATGGCAACAAGTGGACCAAATGGAAGATGTTAACGCAAACTCCTACCTCTAAGGTGCGGTTTCAATGAGACAATGTCATTGAGGCCCTTTCCCCTATGGGCCCCTAACCTCAGGATCCAGCGGAGTTCAGCCTCCTCTGTTCTGGTGACTATGTCCCCTATATGTACTGAAGGGGCTTCCATGTGGAGGACCTGAAACAAGAACTGGTGATCTGTACCTTGATTCAGCATATGTTTGGCGAGAGCACTGCTCGAGTCCTGTCTATTCAGGCAATAGTAATGATCCCTGATGCGCTCTCTCAATGAGCGATTGGACTTTCCAACATAGTAGCAAAAGCATGTATTGCAATGAGCAACGTAAACTATGTTGCGACTCATGCAGTTGGCATCTATCCTTAGCTCCCAAAGTCTACCACTTGTAGGATGTTTAAAATAGTGTGATTCATCCACATAGCAACATTGTGGACAATTACCACACTTTGCTGTTCTTCCAAAACCTGTCTGGGTCTTCTTGGAGCTGTCTCCATAGCAAAAGATTTGTTTCAAGCTGGGCATATTGCTATATGTAAACCTCGGACATGGTCCTACTATTGCCTCGACTTTCTCATCACAGCATAAAATATTCCAATTCTTCGATATCACTCCCTTGAATCTATTGATGTTACTGCTGTAAGGTACCACCAAATGTTCAAATTTCATCCTGTTAATAACTTTTGGTTCACTCTCAGCATAATCAGAGAAATAGGGTTGTGCTCTTTCTCTTCTAAGTTGGTCCATATTCGAATAGACATTTTGTATTTCATGGATGGAATACCCCCTTCCCGCTAGACCTGTTTGTAGAATTCCCAATTCCTTCCTATACTGTGTATCTGTACTGGACAACCTGGATAAACGCATTGCCTGTCCCTTTATTACATTTCTGAAGATTTGTGGATTATGCATGCTCTGTCTATGCAAAAATGAGGCCCTATAACATGCCTTTCTGTGGACACAGGTATTGAATCTACCTCGTACCTTATGTATTTGTACATCTAAAAAATCTATCATATGTTTTGAATAATTGATAGTAAATCTGATGAAATCAGTAGCCTTATTAATTTTGGAATGGAAATCTAATAGGCTCTGTATAGACCCTTGCCACAGAAAGAAAAGATCATCGACAAATCTTTTGAAAAATATTATCTCACTGCTATCCTTGATATATCTGGTTTCAAATTCTGCCATAACCAAGTTGGCGTAGCTGTTGGCACAACTGGTGCCCATAGCCACGCCACTGGTTTGTTTGTAGCAGATGTTGTTAAAGAGAAAGATGTTATTCTCTAATACCATCTCAATCAGAAAACAGAGAAAATCTATCTTGGTATGTGTATAATTCGTTGTTCTAAGCATGAAGGACCTTACATAAGCTAATCCTTGTTCATTGGGAATGCATGTGAATAGCGAAGTTACATCCATGGTTACTAGTACTATATTGTCCAATGTTGGTAAAGCATCCATGTAAAGGTAGAGATTTCTCAAAAACTGTTCAGTGTCTCTTAGTACTGGTTCATAGCTAGTTAAACATTTTTTAAGTTGGCTATCAAGATATATTGACATAGGCTCTGTTAGCCAACCAGCTCCAGAAACTATAGGTCTAAGTTCTGGTGCCTGGGGATTCTTGTGAATCTTGGGCAACCCACCTATGGTGGGTAGTCTAAAAATTGCACTCGTACACAGAACCACGTTTGTATTACAGCATGGCAGCACGCCTTCATGAATATGCATGACACGCTGCTGTGCTACACTGGAACGGTCCCTTCCATGCAGGAATAAGCTATTCCTGCAGGGAAGTTTACCGAATCTGGGAGAAAGTTTATATGGATCTTGTTACATAAAATAGTTATGAATTGTGCAGTTATAATTAAATCATAAAGATAAGAGACTTCAAATGATTTTCATATAATTAACAAAACATAAATGCTTAAGTGTCCCCTAGTGGTCAATATTAAGATTGCAGGTTTATTTACCAGATAAGGAAAACATATTTTAGATTAGTTTTACTGATCATTGCAGTATCCTTTGCAGACTATATTAATAGCTTTATAAAGTAATTACAGAAGCAAATTCCAGTTCAGGAATATCAGAGACAATTGTTCCAGAATAAATCTTGCATAAATAGAGTTAGTAAAATAGACCCTGCATAGGCCTAATAATGTAAGGCCAAGCCTATGTCATTTATTTCTGTTGGTTTACCAGGATAGTCCATTGGGCCAAGAAGAACCCGTTTTCAATGGAGTCCTGGGGAGAAAAGCTCCAAACAATCAAAGTTACAATCGGTTAATCATGATAATTATACAAGAGTAAGAGATTCAAACAAACAATTACATAGTATTAGAGGAAACAATACAGCTAGTACAAACTAGAGCTGAAATCTTTTACAAATAATACAACTAGTAATGTAGCATACAGGTGGTACAAACAAAGAAGGAATGTTTCAAGGTACTTAATGAGAAGAACGGTTACATATCAAAAGGGTACAGTGTGGTGTATTCTAGTGGATACAGTAACACAAGAGTGTATGAGATAGGAGTAATTCTAGGGAAATATTGCAGGTGTAGATAGGGGAAGGAAAGGAAGATGGAAATTACCAGTGTTAATTATGTGGGGTGAAAGCAAGAGCATTCCCACTGGGATACTAGATATGAGTGAAGGGATTTTTTGAAAGAAAAATGGTTGGAGGTGGTACGAATTGATGGAGGTAGGGAGTTCCAGAGGCGTGCTAAACCATGTGATAGAAGATTTTTGCCTGGGGGACGAGTTGGTTTGTTAGCTTCTAAGAGATTTTGGTTGTTAGACCTTAATACTCTATTGGGTAGATGCATTTTAAAGGTAGAAGACAGGGAGGGACAGAGGGAGGGGTTGAAGATTAGCTTGTGTGCAAGAGTTAGTTGAGTATAGGTGAGATGCTTGGGTAGTTCTAGCCAATGTAGTTGTTGGAGAGAGGAACAGTGGTGGGTGGAAGACTTGTGGCTGGTAGCGAACTTGGCAATTTTGTTATAGCAAGAGGAGAGTTGTGTTTTCAGAGAGGACTGTATGTTAGTTAGAAGTGGTGCTCCATAGAGAAGTGAGGGGATAAGAAAGGAAGTAGAAAGAGTGATTTTAGTAGCAGGTGTAAGGTAGTGCTTTTGCCGATAGAGCATACCAAGTTTTTGATGGGTTTTTTGATATTTAGTTGTATATGGGAGTTGAATTTGAGCTGGTTATCAATTTGGACACCAAGTAATTTGGTCTCTGAGACCAGTTCCAGAGGTGTGTTGTTTTGACTAGTAATAGAGAATATGTTACTATCGAAATAGGTGACTTTAGAGGGGGTGAACACCATTAATTTGGTTTTAGAGGCGTTTAGTGCTAGGTGGTTTCTTTTCATCCATTGCTCTGTGGTTAAAAAAGCGTCTTGAGTGAGCTTGAGGAGTGTAGGGATAGATGAGGCCGAGCAGATAATAGTTGAGTCATCTGCATATTGGATAATGTTTGAGAATGGGATAGAGTTACGGAAATTATTTATGAATATGTTAAAGAGGAGGGGACCTAGTATGGAGCCTTGGGGAACTCCGGTTGGGGTATTTAGAAATGTGGAGGTTGCCTTTTTCCATTTTACTGCTTGAAATCTATTTGATAGGTAGCTGGAGAACCAGTTCAAGGATGAAGGAGATAGGTTAAGTTTTGAGAGTTTAGTTAAAAGCAGGCTGTGATATAGTGTCAAAGGCCTTAGAGAGGTCAAGTAGTAGGGTTGAGACAATAAGTCCAGAGTCCCGGGCTTTGTTTACAGTTTCAAGGAAGGAGAGGAGGGCTGTCATAGTGCTGTGACCAGGTCTAAAACCATGTTGTGTGGGGGTAAGTAAGTGATTATCTAAAAGATGTGGTAGGAGCTGAATTTGGATACACTTTTCTAGGAGTTTAGAGATTGGAGACAGGATAGCGATGGGGCGGAAATTAGTCACACTGTTATTGTTGCCACCTTTATGTAAAGGTATGATAAAGGCCTTTTCCAGATTTGTGGAACTGTACTTTCCTGGATAGAGCGGTTGATTAGAATGCTAATGGGTAGGCAGTAGCATCAGCAGCTATGCTAAGAAAGTAAGATGGGATGTTATCAGGAGCATTAGAGCAAGGCTTTAGTTTCTGAATGAGTTTTTTTATAGTGGAAGTGGGTATGGGTTTTAATGAGAATAGTGGGGGCGAGGAGGGGTGTTGGGGGGAGAGAAGATGGGGAGGAAGTGAGAGTAGGAGGAGAGGTGGAGGGGTGGAAAGTTAGTGGATGAGAGTGAGGGAGTGATAGCAGTGCAGGTTGAAGTGTTGGTGTGGGAGGTGGTGGGTGGGAAGTTAGTGGATGAGAGTGAGTGAGTGGTAGCAGTGCAGGATGGAGTGTTGGTATGTGAGGATAGGGGTAGATTGGAGAATGTGGTGTTGTTAGAGAATGAAGAGGTTAATTTGGAAATAGATTCAATAAAGAATGAGTTAAATTGGGTAGCTAAGCCAGTATCAGGGCATTAGGGTCTGGGCTGGGGGTACCTGGTTTGTTGGGGTTAAGTAAAGTAGAGATACCTTTCCAGAATTTTGAGGATTTGTTTTGTTACTGTTTTGGAGGATGGAGAAGTAGTTTTGTCGATCAGAGATGATGAGCTTTTTTACTTTATTTCTAAGTGTTTTGTATTCATTGTGTAAGATAGGGGTCTTATTTTTCAGGTAGTGTGCCCAGACTTTATCTCTGTGATGCATGGTTGCTAGTGTGTGTTTGGTAAGCCAAGGGCAGTATTGATTTTATTCTCTTTGTCCTTAAGGGAGCATGGAAGTCTAGTATTTTTAAGAATGTTGAGTTGAAGTGGGCAACTGCAAGTTATCTAGAGGTAATGTTTTTAGGCAATTCCAATTTATTGCTTTGACAGAGTTAGAAAAGGTTGTTGGGTTAAAGTTTTTCTGGCTACGGACAGTAATATAATTATGAGTGCTGTAGGAGTAAGGGGAGACGATGAGTGAAGGTGGGTATGTGGTCACTAAGAGGGTCGGGAAGAGTACCACTGTCGGAGAAATAATGGGGTGAGAGACTAAAATCC
This sequence comes from Protopterus annectens, assembly GCF_019279795.1. NCBI lineage: Eukaryota > Metazoa > Chordata > Ceratodontiformes > Protopteridae > Protopterus > Protopterus annectens. The sequence continues at coordinate 801,071,193 of NC_056729.1, forward strand.
AATCCAGAATACTGCTGGTAGAGGGATTTTTGTGGGGTAATAGAGTTGATTAGCTGCAGAAATTGTAGAGGTTAATGTTAAGTGGATTTGTAGGAGACTGGATGGAGGCCCAGTTAATATTCATGTCACCTAAGATTATGGTTTCATTTCTAATGTTATTGGAGAGCCAGGAAAGGATGTCTTCGAGTGTGGAAATATTATCCCTGGGGATGTAAAGGAAGCTATACATATGTGTTTGTGTTTGTTAACTTGAAGCAGTGTTAAGAGAAGTTCAGCATTATTAAATTGAGGAGTAGGTTTGTTAAAGGGGTAACTGACAGGGAGGATGAGTAGAGGAGAGCTACTCCTCCCCCTTTTTTGTGGGACCTGTCTTTCCTAATGATAGAATAGTTTGGAGGAGTTATTTCAGAGTCTTTTATATGGGGTTTTAACCATGTTTCTGAGATGGATAAGATGTCAGGTTTATTATGTATGAGCCAGGCGTGGAGGTTTGGGATTTTGTTAACTATACTTTGAGAGTTTATAGAAGTTAGTAGTATGCTCTTGTCTGTAATGGTTGAGGTGGGGGGGCCTGGGTTAGGATGGATATCACCTGATATTAGGCTGGTAATCAGGTGTAGGATTGGGTTAGAGAGGTAATTGGACAGTTTAGAGTAAAGAGTAGGTTTTGATGTGATTATGAAGGATTTGCCCTTTACTATGGGGGTAGATTGTTTGTGAGTGGTGACTAGTTTATATGGATAAAGGAGAAGGTTTTTTATAGGAAACAGATGTGGAGATATAGGGGTGTTAGAGTGTGAGAGATAGGAGGTAAGGTGGTTAGTTACATGGAAGGATTGTGAGTGGTAGGAATTTCTGGGCTGGGTGAGGTAATGAAAGCATGTTAAGTTAAGAAGTAGAAGTAGTAAAAAGGAGATGAATGAGGGTTTTGAGAGCATTTTGAGTTATGGGTAATTGGAGGTGCTAAGTGATGTTGAAGAAAGTGTAGAAAAGAGAGAGGTTTATATGTAGGGGATCTGGTAAGTAAGTAATTAAGTAGTGTTGAGGAATAAATAATAGTGAAGGCTTTGTTGGGGATTTAGTATTGGAGTGGGTGTTGGGATAGTAATGTAGTCTAAGTGGCTAGGAGATGAATAGTAGGAGAGGTGAATGAGGTTAATTAGGGTGGAGTAGGGGGTGGGTGTGTTTGTAATTCTGGAGACTGATTGGACTGGAAATGTTAGTGGGTGTGGTTATGGGGTAATAAAGGTGGAGGTGCTGGGGCGGGTGGGAATGGGGGCAGGGTAGGGGAGCAGAGTGAGCCAGGGCTTAACGGAGCAGACAGAAACCAGAAGCAAGGAGGGCAGCAGAGGATCGAGAACCTATCAGTGGAGAGTAGAATATCAGAAGGGTAAGTAGAGGGGACCTGGAAATAGTAGGTTACAGTGGGCTGTAATGGTTTTAAGGGAGAGAGAGAAAAAGAAAAGTTAGGGAAATAAGAAAATATGAGAAGACGAAGAGAAGCCACTATAGGAGGGAGAAGATGCCATCTAGTGGACAGATGCTGAAGTGCACCTTGGCCCACCAGGGCAATCTCTGTACTGGGTTGGACTGAAGGGAGGCGAGCAGGAGTAAATCAGGGGCTAGATGAGGAGTATAGCTGAGATATAGAGATAAGAGGGGTTTAGGCTGCTGGCTTAACTGGCAGGAGCGTTCAGTACGTATCAGGGCTTAAAAACTATAGTAGTTCAAGGCTTAACAGCATAGGCGTACTTCCTTAGATTCTTCTGGGATATGCTTGCTTTAATTCCGAGAGGATTGAGGCAGCAGAGTTTGTGATGGTTGCTATAAGCAAATGGCTGAGCTTGACTTGTATTTAGTGTAGGTCTAGGTGTCACCAGGAGTAATCACAAGGGATAGTTCAGGATTAAAGCTGGAGAACAGGAGAGAAAGGTAATAGAAATGGTAGTTTAGTAGAAAAACAAATATAATATCCCTGGTAACAGTAAGCAAAAAATCAATAATGTCAAAACTAGCTATTATTTGAATTTAAAACACTATGGGTAATATGTTGTTGCAATTAACAATAAATGTAGAGAGTATACAGGATCAAACATAGGCTCTTCTCACATCTGAGAATAGAGTAGAAAAATAAAGGTATTGCACTCAATATATACTGCAATGAAGGCAGATTGTTCGACAATTACACAGAATGGGGCACTTATTTGTGCACCACGTGTATAACTTGGCGTTAGCAATGTACATTTAAACAGCTTCAAGGCTAACAGCAACACTCCGTCTTTCAAGAAAACAAAAAGGCTCTGCTAAAGGGCAGGACAATGACACAGAATTTAAGCAGATAAAGCTTCAAAACACGTTGTACATTTAAAGCACAGTCAAAAGCCTCTCAAACATTCCATTTCAACTAGGCTCTACTTATTAGGCGGGAAAATGGCAATGTCGCATTAGTTAAATAAAGCTTCTGTAACATTATACATTTAAGACAAATGCAAAGGTTGCTAGAGACATAAAGGTGTAAAACTAGGCACACTAAGTAATTGTGACAATGTCGCAGTAGTTAAACAGTGAGGAGGCGTTGAAACACTCCATTTAACAAGCAGGCACTGTTGAATAGTCAGAGCATTGTCGCATTACAGCAGCGTTTGGCTAAGCGTGTAGAGGGAAGAGATTTACTTAGGATATACGCTTATTGAAGTAGGCGTTTAACAGAGAACATTGTATCAGTATGCGCTATGGCGTTTCAAGTTTCAACATTTTATCAGTATGCGCTATGGCGTTTCAAGTACGTAACCGATTCACTCCTTCAACAGAACTAGTTAGTAATAAAATACAAAAACCGAACACACCTATTATTAAATTCAATGGCGTTTCAAATATAACTGATTCCTCCTTCTAACAGAAACTAGTTAACAATAAAATACAACACCCGAACACACCTATTATTAAATTCACTACATTAATGTAGGGACATACCTGAGAACTCTCTAATCAACTAATACAGATTCAGATTGCAGATAGGTAGTGTATCAATGACCGGCACGTATATAATGCAACAGACAGGTATTAAAGTAAAGGCAAACAGCACTTTAGAAAATTAACAATGAAAGCAACCATTCAAAATACAATCAGAATACTACTTACTGAAGGTGTAGATGCTCCAAGGATGCACAGCAGCCCCGAAGCGGGTGAAGTTAAAGATGGCCCAGAGGTTGGGAGGGTTTATAAACTCCAGGAGGATAAATTAGGAAGAGGGGGAGGAGCAGGGATAGGTGCTAACAGGTAAAGACCCAATGGGCTGTATTTTCACAGCAAGGAGGAGAGTTGAGCTAATAGATGGAAATAAAGTAGATAGTGGGGGAGAGAGAGAGAGAAAGAGATAGAGAGAAAGAGAAAGGGAAAAGCAGCGTAATATAGTAGCAGGATAATCAATATCTAGGGTAGAGAGAAGCGAAGAGAAAGAGATAGAGAAAGAGAAAGGGAAAAGCGTAATATACTAGCAGGATAATCAGATATCTAGGGTAGGATTATAGGATAGATATGAGTAGAAGAATGGGAGGAGAGAAAGGAGAGATGGAGCAAAGTGAGAGAAACCAGAAGCAAGGAGTGCAGCAGAGGATCGAGAACCTATCAGTGGAGAGTAGAATATCAGAAGGGTAAGTAGAGGGACCTGGAAATAGTAGGTTACAGTGGGCTGTAATGGTTTTAAGGGAGAGAGAGAAAAAAGAAAAGTTAGGGAAATAAGAAAATATGAGAAGACGTAAAGAGAAGCCACTATAGGAGGGGAGAAGATGCCATCTAGTGGACAGATGCTGAAGTGCACCTTGGCCCACCAGGGCAATCTCTGTACTGGGTTGGACTGAAGGGAGAGGCGAGCAGGAGTAAAATCATTTTATATTTCATATTTTACAGTAATTACAAAAATAACCTCCAGTTTAGGGGTCTCAGGGGAAACTGCAAGATTGGGATTCACTTAACTGTACTTTCTTTCTTAGAGTATTCTTTTTGCATAGGCCTAGCAATACAGCCATATTAAGGAAAGCATATGTAAGGAATGTTTAAGTACAAATCAATAACTTTCAAACAAGAATGCTGATAAGAATAAAATGTGCTGTACATAAAGTACAAAAAGGCTTGGGAGCCAAAGTTAAAAAGGGATATAGAACTTGCAGCAAATTTTCTGGGTTTCGGTAGCAGAGATACTTCAGGCACAGAGTGAGAAAGAGAGTTTGGACTGATAAGCAGAAACTCATTGCATTGCAGTCCACCTATGTCTGGTACAGACACTTGATAGTGAGTGCAGAAATTAAGTCAAATATTCAGCATTCCAGAATATCAATTGTATTATTCAGGTGAAAAATAATAATTCTGATTATAATGAATGCAGAAACTGCGGACATAATAATTCAGTCTATTTCTGTTTATAAGCAATGTTACCAGAGACAGTAAGATTTGACATTCTGAATACAGAATTTACAGGTATTTTAATGAGGGCAAAAGCTACAGACATTATAATTCAGTCTATTTCAATTTATCATTACTGTTAATGGAGACAGTAAGATTTGATTTTCTGAGTACAGGATTCACAGACAGTATAATGAGTGCAGAAGCTATGGATATTATTATTCAGTTTATTCCAGTTTATCAGCACTGTTACTGGAGATGGTAAGATTTGATTTGGCTATTGCTGACATCTACCTCCACTGTACATAGCAAAACATTATTAACCAAACTGCAGTGTATGCAGTCTTTTATTCTGAAAGATACAAGATTTGGCACATAAAGTTGAGAATGGCACCTGATCAGCAAATTTCTGGGTAAGGAAAAGGAAAATACATCAATTACAGCCTTATTCCAGTTTGTTCCAGTTATTTACAGTTTATTATAGTATTCTACAGTTCTTTCAATTCTTACACATTTTATTTCCCTATCTTTTCTGCAGTTCTTGCTCAGAGTCTGCTTGTACCATCTGCATACAACAACTTTGTTGATATCCCCTCCGACCTGTTTTCTAAGATAGTCCATCACCAGTATGAACAGCAATGGGATCAGAGCTGAACCTTGGTGCACACCCATTCCCATTAGGAACCCTTCTATGAGACAAAACACTATTTGTACTAGAGTCATCAGGTCCTTGTACATATCTTGCATTAATTCTACCATTCCCAGGATGTAGGAATGGCCAGTTTCCATGCAGAACCAGTGTAAGAGCTCCTGCATAGAAAATGGTCACAGAGCGGTCCAGAAAAGTGCCGTTTCATGTGCACGAGTGGCCCTATATTGTTCCTGCACGTAAAGCCATACAGAATGCAAATTACCTCATTTGCTGGTAAAAAAACATGCAAATTAGGTGATTTTTGTGATCCACAAAGCTGTCCGGACTCCGTGCAGAAACATCGCCAGAGCAGAAATGTATTCAGTTAGTAACTGAATAAATTTCTGCATCTGAGCAAACGGAGGCAGGGCAGCTCATGGAAAGCATGTATTACAGTCAAACACACATGCCAATGGCCAAATATAAGGTCATTGGTATTAATAAATGTTTATTTTTTTTCAAAATCAAACTTTTTTTTTGGCCGATCACGGCCATTTAAGCTTAGGGCAGTGGTTCTCAAATGGGATCATGCCGAAAATAAAAAAAAAAAGAGAGAGAGAGAAAATCAATTTTAAGATATTTCTGCATTTTGCCATTATAGTCAATGGCATGCAGAATGTAAACAACACCAGTGAGCACTGGTTGTCAAGGGGAAAGGGCCCTTCTAAGTGCAGTAACTAAGGACTTACACACTGGGGTATGCAAATGAGGGGAGTTATACTGAATCACAGATTTCCTCAAATTGTCAGCTTGTACCTAACCATGTAGGTGCAGCAATACAACAGAGCAAGTATAAGAGCTGAATGACTTCATAAAGGGGTGCATCATGATTGCTGTAAGCTCATTGGAGCTCTGTGGCCCGTGTTTGCCCTTATATATGCACAGCTAAGGAAGGAGGTGTGTCTGAGGCTGTATTGTCTTATTCCATGAAATGCAGAGTGTGTTCACATCCAGGGAGAGCCATTTCTGCTTAAAAGTGCTTACGGGTGTGCAGTGGGCATAAAAAAAAAAAAAAAAAAAAAACACGGGAAATAGCAGAACAGTTTACATTTGACCACTGGGTATGCATGGCATGCCTCAGGGCTTAAATAGGGAAGAAGTGGAAAGGGGAAACAGCAGTAGGAAGGCAATCAAGGATAACTAGCATAGCTGGCAGATGGAATGTATCAGAATCAGCCAATTACACAAGCAGCAGCCCAGCACACTAATATAAACTAAAACCCTACAGACTGTTTTTTCCCACAAACTCTACACCATTGGTGTACACAGATGGGGGATTTTTAAGTGGCAAAAATAACTAAATATGTTAGAGGCTGCATCTGCTTTACTCCATCAATATGTGCTAGAGACTAAAGGTGGTGAGGAGGAGAATGCTGACAACCAACCAACAGTGAAGAGGAGGAGAAGAGTGTACAGACCCAGGGTAACCTACCAGGGCCTACATGAGCTGGAGATAATAGAGGGCTATAGGGTGGGCAGGGACATTCTACAGCAAATTATTGAGCTGTGCCGGCCATGCATTATAGACAGAATAGAGGGGAACCCATCACAGTGGTTACCAAGGTATGTCTAGGCTTAAGAATACTAGCCACAGGTACCTTCTAAAGACCAACTGGGGATATCATGGGGGTCTCACAGGCATCAGCATCAAGGATACTCCACCATTTCCTGGATGGCATGACACAGCATGCCAATGAGCACATATATTTCCCCACCACCCTTGAGGCGCTGACCACACATATGCATCTCTTCCACCATATAGCAGACTACCCTGAGATAGTTGGTGATGTAGACTGCAAGCACATCCACATCAAAGCACCACCTGGTGAGTGGGGCAGGGTCTACATAAACCACAAGGGCTTCCCCTCCATCAACTGCTAGGTCATGTGTGATGCCGAGGGCATTATCATGAATGTGTGTGCTGGCAGCCCTGGAAGCCATCACTACTCCCACATCTGGCATTGCTCACAGCTGTATCCGGCATTTGCCAGGGGGGGCATCCCATATGGCCACCTAGTGGGGGATACTGGCTATGCACTGGAGCCATGGCTGATGACACCCATCAGAAATGCACACACACCCAAACAAGAACACCATAATGAGGCACATGCACAAACCAGGATCAGTGTAGAGCATGTGTTTGGGATGCTCAAGTCATAGTTCCACTGCCTTGACATATGTATGTACACAAATGTTCATAGTATATGCCATGCTACACAATATGATCCTGTGAAAACAGCTGCAGCAGAAACATCACAGGGCAGGGCCACATAGCCCTCAACCATTGCCAAGGCCAGCACAGGCACAGAGGGACTTGGAGGAGAAACATCCAGAGCCTGACCCTGTAGGCAGGTGGAGGCGTGCACAGTATGCCTAGGCCTTGACAAAGAAGCAACGCATAGAACACACACTGACACTGTAGGGACCCATGGATAGAAACCTCTCTCTGACTCACACATACAGTAAAAGGGATGCCAAACATGACACTACCTGAGCTTTACCATGTACACATTGTGTAATATGTGCATCCAACATAGACAGCCCTCCAGGACTGACCTCAATACTGGCCCAACAACAAGGTAAGTCACTCTTCCTATCAATTACTGAATGGAGTAGTATGTTCTCATACTTGTATGTATGATATGGATGCAAGCATGCAAGGGAATTGGATGGCTGAATGGGATAGGAGCAGACAGCTATATGGGACAGCAGGAAATTCACAACAAATACTGGTGTCAACATACTAGGCAGCACTACACAAGGTGACAACCCCCACTGCAGTACATGTGATGGGCCAAATAACTGTGGGTGTCAATATGTCATACACATGGATGTTAATCAGGTTCACTTATCAACCACCAGCCTCACCCAGCAGGACAGGTGTAGATGACCATGAAGAAAGGCTGGGCTAAGGCCCCCAAATGATGTCAATGGTGAACAGCCCCCCACCAGACCTACACAGACATACTACAACAGGTCTGGTAGTTGCATTCTAGTTCTGAAGGGTGAGAAGTCTGAAACTGAAATATACGTCATTAAGATCTAACATGTGTACTCTACTGATATGCCTCCTGTCTGCATGATAGGTCACAATACAATATTAAATGGAAGCCAACAGAGTAACCGAAATACCAGTACAGACATTTCAAATGTTAAAGTCTGCAGGTGTGCACCCCCCACAATCCCATGTAGAAATGCAGTAACAGATGGCCTGCAGCACTCTCAAATGTCGTACAGTCCCCTGGCAAAGGCCCATGCCTCACCCATAGTGCCAATGTATGGAATAGCAGGGGGTCCCAACTAACAAACTAACACAGTAAACAGAAAACAAATGCAAGGCCATGTTGACAAATGCCAGTAGCATGCCTCCTCTATCAGGCCATAAATACTACTGGGATAAAGGCCCAACTATAGCGATACCTCTGAGACATTGTTTACATAATGTTAAGTGGAGGAGAGAATAACAGAGGGGGGGTTTAAACGCATGGATATCATGGAGTGTGTGAAGTCTGAAACTCTAATGTTGACCCATACTACTCCCGACTGCAAACCCATGAAAGAATAGCCACATAACTGCTTGTAAACCACAATGTGAAGGTAAACTGACCAGATATATGAGTCCTGCCTCTGGATATTCTGGGTGTATCTGTACAGCTGAGAGTTATGGCCCCAGCATGATATGGCCATTCCGTGAAGTTGAGAAAAGCACAAGGAGGGGAACCCCAGCTAGCATACTAACAAGGTGCTGCACCATTTACACAGAACCAGCAGTCTATTGTCTGTAGCTACCCCTCCACATTGGCAAGTGTGTGCCAGAATGTGTAGTCTATATGCCTCAGCTTATTGGTCTCAGCTTCATTCGTCTTGTATTTCCTGGTAAATAACTGTGAGTAAAGAATGATAACTGTCAGTAGTTGATGACATGACACATCACAGTGTAAAACAGTACATATGTCAGAATATCTATACTACAACCAAACATGTCACACAAGCAGCACAGACAGCAATAGTTACAGTATCCCCTATATGTTAAGCCCATTGTGTCTCCATATTGGCAACCTATCTACAGACATCCTGCAGAAACCAATTCCTAGGTGTAGCTGTAGCACACAGAACTCTGAATTGGAGTCCAACCCTCCCTGGAATGGATGCACACACTCAATATGGAAGGTCATACTGGGCATGCTCCTACACTTAGAGAAATAAAGTCCATGTCTCACATCACAGTTGACTACAGATATCGGTTATTTGCAGCTGTCTGTGTACACACACCAGATTGTACACAATTGATACTTCACACACTCACATTGGATAGGAATACACACACACATATCTAAGGCTAAGATAATATAATATCTCAAACATACACACACAGAGTAAGACATACAGTGACAGAGAGAATTCCATTATGAGGCCTGTCTCACCCACTACGCATCCCAATTGGGCTATATCACATGATGTACTGATGTCATTTATTGTAGAAATATCTTAGCCCTCAACCCTATAGTGTCAGTGGTGCTTGTGATAACTGTGTAACACTACAGTACAAATAGGCATCCATGTAGCAATTGTAATCTCAATCCTGTCAACTGTAAAGTTGTGTGTGAGTGTGTGCGTTTCTAGATGAATGTGGTTGAGACCATTCACACTCACTAAATCTTCCGTACCCCTCCTTCAGCACTGCTAATTATATCACTCACCTTCACAGATACCTTTGGACAACTCCCCAGCATATAATCTCTGTGTACGCTTGGGATAACTTTGTAATACTATAGTGTAGCAAGCTAGTTAGGTAGGAGTTCTGATCCTGGCAAATGTGAGTGTCTGTATGAGAGAGTGTCTGCATCCTTGTAGAGACCTGATTTTGTGGTCCTTCACACTTTCAACACTTCCCTTACCCCTCCTTTAGCACTGCTGCTGATGTGACTCACCTTCAAAGATACCTTTGGACAACTCTTTAGTATATAAGCTCTGTGGTGCTTGTGATAACTGTGTAATACTATAGTGTAGCAAACTAGTAAGGTAGGAGTTCCAATACTGAGCCTAACAACTGCATAAATGTGAGTGTTTGGGTGAGAGAGTGTGTGTGCATCCTTGGAGGGACCTGATTTTGTGGTCATTCACATTTACATGACTTCCCTTACCGCTCCTTTAGCACTGCTTCTGATGTGACACCTTCAAAGATACCTTTGGAGAGCTGTCCAACTCATAAGCTCTGTGGTGCTCGTGATAAATGTGGAACAATGCAGTAGCAGCAACTACATAGGTATGGGTTTGAATTTCATCCCTGGCAAGTGTTTGTATGTGTACATATGTATGTTCGTACCTCAAAGATTTTGGCCCCATTTCCACCCAATACTCATCTCAGTGCCTGACTTCAGCAGTCCTGCAGATATCATCCACCTTATAAGTATCTGTTGGCAACCCTAACCCATGTGAGGTCAGTGGTGCATGCAGTAAATGTGTAACATAATAGTCCAAAAAGATAGTTAGATACAGGTTTGAACCTCTCCCCTGGCAAATGTAAATGCGTGTGTAGGATGCAATATTTTTGGAATTTCTCACCCACTACATCACCCAGTGCCAGTATGTACAAGGGCTTGTGATGTTCCTTACCTTAGAAGTACCTTGGGACAACAGCCATCCTATAAGCCTCTTGGTGCATGCGATACATGTGGTACAGTGTAGTAGCAATGCATAGCTAGCTAGAGATTTGAAACCCAGTACTGGCAAGTGTGTGTGTGTCATCAATAGCCTGTGTAGGCATTGATGTAATAACAGGATCCATTCGGGTGTGAGTTTTGCTACATTATTATGTTGGGGACTTAGTATATGTCACAATGTCCATATTACAAATCCAACAGTTGTCAAACACCGTAGAGGTTAGTGTTGACAATCCACAGCCCTAAATGTCTAGTGCCATGTACAATGACTAAATGACAGCATTGATTAGTGAGCAATATAAGCAACCGTTTTATTACTCAGAGACCACTCTCCACCCACGTATCATACACAAACCCATTTGGCTAGGCAACAACCACTATATTGGTAGTTCCCCTGCATACTGCCTCACAGATAGTACTCACGATGTGATTGCAGTGGACTATATGCCTGTTGACCACAATAGTGCCACTTACATCAGAAAGTACTTAGATGTGTTATGTCTCCTGAGTGTGTGTTATCCAGCAAGTAAAAGGACATGACACCCTGTTCCATCTCCTCAGTAGCCCAATCAATGTGTACAGTGGCCCTTTTGCCATGTTTCCCACTAGATGCCTGCAACAACTGTAGAGTCTGCAAACGTGCACCAGAAAGGGAATACCATGATGTATACATATGCCCTGTATGGACAGATGTCACTTACTCCACTGAATACCTGTATCATACTGTCAATGTAAGTGCAATCACTACCTCTGTGACATAGCCATGTCTCACCAAATGAGGTCAAGAATGCTACATTAGAAGATACCAATCTGTACACACAACATGTCCAAGAGACCTCAAGCACACTTCCACATGTCAAAGAACATGCACGTGGGACATGTGCACAACCCACTGTCCATGTTATGGAATATAGATCACATACATGAGGAAGCAGTGCACATCACTGTCCACCCACAATAGAAACCAGGATGAGTGGCTGACAAATGCAATACCCACCCCTGGGGACCACTCCAGTGACTATACTCCTGAGCCACACTGGGGACTATTGTCACGTGGCCTGATGCCAAGTTATTCCTTTGGGCTAGCCTTGTAGAGTCTTCAGGCCCATTCACCTACTACACACCTATGAAGCAATTAGCCTATAGATCTCAGTACTGGCAAGTGTTTGTGTGTGTGTGTGTGTGTGTGTGTGTGTGTGTGTGTGTGTGTGTGTGTGTGTGTGTGTGTGTGTGTGTGTGCGCGCGCGTGTGTGTGGGTGTATGTGTGTGTGTGAATAGTAATCCCAGTGTGTTTGGTTGATGAATATCGCCTGTGGCTGTGGTTATTAGAAGTCAGAGGTGTGTCCAAACCAGAATACGTACCATGCTCCATTCTACAACAGATGTTGTACATCAACATGTACCTATGTACAACCCTCAGCCTTATAATCTGTGAGGCATGTGCAATCACTGTGTTACAGACTGGCAATTACCATGCACATACTGTATCTTGCCTATGACATGGTGGATGTGTCACCACACTGCCATACCCTGTGGCCTTGCTGCAGGGCCACATCCTAGTGACACATAGATGCCTACAATAGAAATGGGATACAGCATGTGAGAAGACATTCACTCAGCACTTCACTTGTGGGGGGACAGAGAGGTAAAGTTGGCACAGAATTTGTTGCCAAGACTGTGGGCAATATCTGTTGCCTCAGGATAGGTATTAGTTTTGTGCAGTAACTCACAGCACTAGTATCTAATGATGTGAAGGTCGTTGATGTAACTATCAAGGCTGTTGTGACTGTCATCAGTGTTTGCTGCATCTCTGCTGCCATAGATGCCTGTTGGGGATTCCATGAGGGATCCAAAGTTGTGTTTGAGGCTAATAATGGAGTACAACAGTCATGGGATACCACCTTTCCCTGCAACAGTGTCCTCCTTCTGATGTACAATTTAGTAATGGCAGGAGACCATCACATTGTCTCCCAGTGTTTGGAGGACAGTCTCTGGGTTATGTTGACTCTGGCTAGTACCATGCATTCATGTACTTGTTTGTACAGTGCCTATGTGTATGATTCCACAGTCATGCAACTACATCTCATTGCCATGGGTGCAGTGAAGACATACGTCCCTCTTTACATGGCAGCAAAGTCAGCTTTGGAGAGTTTATGCCAGGTGGTTATCTTTGTGGGGGTGTGGCTGACATGTTGAGTTCCATGTTGATTACAGCCTGTAGGAATCTCACCATGCATGGATTGACATCTTGGGATGAGCAACAGTCCCATATTTAATTAGTCAACACAGGTCAAGTTTGTTGCATTCTCTAGCAGGGGTCAGTATGAGCTGGTCTAGGGCAATGGAAATGAGGAATCCCAGAAGTGTTGGGCCACTGTACTGACGACTGTCTACATTCCCCAGGTGATGGAGGGGTAGTTGTAGATTCATACTATGTCAATGTTGCATTGAACCATCAGATATGGTAGGGTGTTGAAGAATGTGCATTGACAGTCTAGGGACATAGATGTGGGCCCATAAAAGGCTAAGGTCTACATTGCACTATTACCCCAAGGCAGTTGTACCGGAAGTATCTCCAATGCATTGTGATGGGATATTAGTCTGGAGGGGTTCCTGTCCATAATGAATATGGGGACAACACTACCTGTGGAGATGTGGTGTGGTCCATGTTTGGGGCTGACAGCTGTGGAATGCATCATAGCCTGATACTGCAGGTCTGCTGTCTGCTGCTGTGAACCACCTCTCCATTACAGCATTCATGTGTCCTCCACCCCAACAACTGCAATGAGTGACTGCATCCTGAGAGTTAGATGTCCACTGTTGAGCAGCATGACTCTCAGATTGCATACATGTGTAGCTGTTATGATGGTAATAACACTAGGAAGATTGCCTAATAAAGGCACCATAGGGGTGGTAAGACACGTAGCCAGTACCTGGTAACCCAACAGTGACAGATGTAGGACATCTGTGGCAAGTCATTGGGTTCTGTCAATCATGCCGTCCCAAGCAGAGAGGTCCTGGATCCCCTGAGAATGACACGTAACATGTAAGCCAATGTTGCAGTCAACCATCTGTTGATAGTACCGCAGCATCATTCTGGGTGACAACCGTACACTGCCCATGGTTACTGTCACACCTGCTTGGACCGCATAATCAGAGAGTTCAACCATGTCTCCTGTCATGTAGTCCAGGGAGGTGTGTCCCAAGTCATTCACACCCACATGGATAAGGAGTGATACTCATAGTTGTTGTGAAGTGACATGATTGGCTGTGTCATGTGTTAAATGCTGGCATGTGATTGATATTTGGCTGTTACCTGCTCCATATTCAACCTAGTGAGTGGGATGTGTGTGCCTCAGTATTGAGTTACCCATGATCACTGTATTGTGCAGGGTGGTTAGCCTTAGGTGTTTAGCTTGGGGGCACACTTTGTAGGTTAAATATGTGTCCCTTGGCATGTGCCATGTTGTGGTGTCTGAGTGGGTGTCTGCCTTGCTGGTCTGTGCTGTTTGGGTAGATGTCATTGAGTGCATCTGGGAAGGTGGGTGTGTGGCTTTTCACTGTATGTCATGGCTGTCAAAATGGGTGTCAAGGTGAGCTATGTTGATCTTATCCTCTTGACCTGCTAATCCAGTCTTTGCTGGGAGTGCATATGTCCACATTTTGTTTATATATGGGTAGCCCTCACATGTCTGAGTGTTTGGAGTTTAGAGGGGAGGGTTGTCTGTGTACATGTGGCAGTTGCAGCAGTGCCCCAGAATGGACAAGTGCACCAGGTAAATGGGTGAAAGCACAGATAACCACCTTTCAAACATGCCAGGAGAGGAGGACATAATTGTAAGTACTGGGGCGACATCTGTGATGAACGAGTACTGCTGATGGCTCACAGGTGTGCCACACTTCTTGATACAATAACTTAGTGAAGTGCCAAGCCATAATGCTAGCTGAAGTGCAAGACAGAAAGAACTAGCATGATGTACGGGTGGAACAGAAGGCAGACTGTCTGTCACCTGTAATACTTTATCACAACTGTGCAGTTATCAATAATTTTGGCCATGTGAAATTTCAGTAAGCTCTGTAGCATGCACAGTTACTGCATAACACTATAGTAGACATACCTAGACAGACAGGAATATTACTCCTAATACTGCTATGTGTGAGTGGGTATGTATGTGTGTGTGAATCATGTACTACCTGGCTCATACCATTTCTGACCTGTGTACTTCCCTTCACTCAAATTTAGTAGATCTGTTGATGTCATCCACTTCAAAAGTACCTTTGGTTGAGGTGGAAATGTATAGGTTCTGTGGCACGTCTAGTAACTGTGTAGCACTATAGTAGGAACACCTAGCTAGACTGGAGTTTTAATCCCAATATTGGAAAGTATGGGTGAGTGAATCATTTATTGCCTGGATATTTCCATTTTTTACCTGTGTACTACCCTTTACACTTCCCTTCACTCCAATTTAGTAGACCTGTTGATGTCATCCACCTTAGAAGTACCTTTGGAAGAGGTGGAAATGTATAAGCTCTGTGGCATGTTTGATAACTGTGTAACACTATAGTAAGAAGAGCTAGATAGGCAGATGTTCTAATCCTAATGCTGGCAACTATTTGTGTGTGTGGATCATATCATGCATGGCTTATACCATTTTGATGTGTATATCATACATGGCTGGTGGCCACCTCCCGCTGTCACTACTTTATATAGTGTGGTGACAGCATCTGCCTCACATGCAGCAGATTAAATCATTGTACAGTCCCCTGTACAGATGTGTCTGGAATATCTATATGTTTGAAACCTATAAGTGGTTGGAAGAGGTCTGTGTGCCCAAACAATGCCCATGTATGTGATATTATAGCCTAATAGAACACAGTGAGTGTACTGACACATATGGCAGCATGCAGTATCATACCTAACTGAAACATCATGCTGATAGGACGTCTGCCACCCTCACAGGTGGCCTGCCTTGAAGGTGCAATACATGAATACAGATGCTTAGTTTTACAAGTGAACTGTACCTGTTATGGGTAACATTACAGCCTGGAAGAGGTATAGACTGTCATATTGTTCATAGGTTTATAGTTTCATAGGTAGATACTAGGCTATCTGCCCTAGGGCATTTATAAGCCTAGCCAGAGTGTATTGGCTTCCACCTCCCTATTAGATTAGCCTACTGTGCCTCTGTAAAGTAGGTCACAGAAGGTACCCTTTTAAGATTAGTTTACTGTGCCTCTGTCTAGCAGGGACACAGAAGAGATCCTAGGGGTGAATTTGCGATTTCCCATCCACACGTCCAGATTTCACTTGAAGAGGGTCAGCGAGGGGCTATGTCTAACATGAATTGGGATTCTATTCCAGAGTGAGGGGAGCCTCTGGGAAATGAATCTGTCTCTCCAGCATGTCCTATTTATTTTTGAGCTGAGGTTTAGGTCCCTGGACCGTGTAGCTGAAATGGACTTTAATTTTTTGAGTTGGAGCATGTCCATTAATTCTGGGTTTGATATGGCATTGTACGTCAGGCATAGATCGCCTCTGAGTAGGCAGTAAGCAACTGAGTAGAGCTGGAGTTTCTTTAGTCGAGCTGCATAGGACATCTGTTTGTAGCCCATGATCCTCTTGGTGAGATACTTTTGGGGTCTCTCCAGTTGCTGCAGGTGTCGGGTAAGGTACATCCCAAAAGGGGCATTTTATTCAATTATGGGCCTGATGAGTGACGAGTAGAGGGGCACAATGACCTTTCTTGATCTAGATGCGAACCCTTTTGTGATAAGGTGGGCTATATAGAAGGTCTTTCTAACCACTTTGGTAACGTGATTATCAAAGGAGAGATTACTATCTATGTTGGTCCCCAAATCTCTAATTACTTCTTCCATACTTAATGGATTATCACCTATGTGGTAATTTGTGGGCACCTTGTTTTTCCCAAAGGGGATGACTATGCACTTTTTAGCATTTAGCTTGAGGCCGTGGCTCTGGCACCAAGCATCCGTCTCTGTGAAACCCTTTTGGAGAATGCTTGTGTCAGCTGGAGATTTGATTATGGCCCCCAGTTTGCAGTCATCTGAGAAGTTTGTCAGCCATAATCCCCCCATGTTAGCCTGAACCTCAGAGAAGTATATACCGAACAAGAGAGGTCCCAGGACTGAGCCCTGTGGGATGCCACTTGTAACTGGTTTGGATTCGAACATGGCACCTGTGATTCTGACCATGTGGGTTCTATCTCTGAAACAGTTTGCAGCCCATCTTGTGATATAGGGGTTGATATTTAATCTGGTAAGCTTATTTATGATGCCCGAGGTGGGGTATTGTGTCAAAGGCTTTTGCGAGGTCCAGGTAGGCTGTGTGGACTACCTTACCCTCATCTATGGCTTTGGTAACTGTTTCAAAGAAATCAACTAGGTTTAAGAGGCAAGATCTGCACTTAACAAAGCCAAATTGGGTAGGGTCCAGTGTCTGGAGGCTCCCAATGTCTTTGTTTATGAGTTCCATGATAATACGCTCCATAGCTTTACAGACCAGACTAGTCAGGCTTATGGGGCGATAGTTTCCAGGGTCCGTTGTGGCACCACCTTTGTGGAGTGGGAACACTGTAGCTGTACACCATTCTTTGGGTACATATCCTGTAGTAAGGCTAAGTTTGAACAGTGACTTAATGTGAGGGTTCAGTTCTTCTTGGAGCTCATGTAAGACACAGTCTGGGACACCGTCCGGTCCCATAGATGCTGTGTTTTTTGCTTTGGAGAGGGCAGCTTTCACCTGTGCATCTGTGATGTCAGGGAGGTTACATTCAGTTGGGATAGGCATTTGCTCCTTTGGGGGGGAAGGGGGGGAGAAGTTTGCGCTGAATCTGTCTGCCAGGATGTTGGCTATGTCTGTAGGTTTGGTATATTTTGTACCATTATTCAACAATTCAGAGCATATCTGAGAGTTTCCGCCCATGTTCCTGACATAACTAAAGAAGGCCTTGTGATTATCTTTAGTGTCTAGGGCAATATTTCTTTCGAAGCTGGCCTTTGATGATTTTATGAGGGATTGAAGTTTCTTGCTAATACTGATCAGAGATGCCTTCCCTTTTTGGGATTTTGCTCTGTCATGTAGTAGCTTGTGGTCCTAATTAATATGTAACAGGAACACCTTGCATCTTAAGAGGGGTGGGTACACAATTTATATCCGCTGTATACCAGTAATGTGGCATGCATGACCTTACCTTAGGCTGATTGTCCAGCACAATTTTCTAGCCTCTTTCCAGACATTTTGGCATGACAAGTTATGAGGTATGCTACAGGAATTTTGAATTCACTTCAGGTAGACCCCAGTGGTGAACACTGTGATGCAATACAATTAACCCCAACCCAAGTGAACATGCACAACAAGCAATATAGCTATAACATAAAGCAATATAGCTATTACTTATGGTTGTGAGCATGGTAAACTGAATGCACTTCAGATGCCTGGGGTATTGCTAGGAAACAACAGAACAATGCAATATTCACCAGCTCCAGGCTGCTGTTCCATATGCAGACCAGAGGGTCCTAGGTAGTTGTGACAGGGAGTTATTGTCAGCAGACGTATATGTGGCCTTGGTATAGAATGGATGCACCATGTCTGCACATCTACAATACTAAGCGCAATAATACACAATTTCCTATCCTCACCATAGATGTGCACCTCTGTGCAAATGAAAATCCCATCCACAACTGCAATCAGACCTGACACATGCATGTAGATACAATACAGATACATGTATGTCTGATACATTAGTGTACTAGTCCACACTGGGCCCTTACCTGCACGCTCCTCATCCAGTGTGTGTGTGCAACCCACCTTCACAATTCTTCCCTCAGCATCATGGCTTGTGCATTAGGCATGTGGCTGAAGTTTGGTGTAGCTCCTTGCTGGGTGTCTGTGGGGGGCTGGATGGCTAGGCCCCCACCTTTGGCTGGCCGGTCCCTCGCTACAGCAGCAGCCCATTGATGGGCATGAGATTTAAGGTCAGTGGCCCGATGCTGCACATGCTGATAAGTTCTGTTGTGCAGTCCAGCATCATTTACCCTGTGGACCACACTGTTGCACAGGGCAGTCCACTCCCACACATCATCTGCTCTCCATCCACATGACAGGGCATACTGTACAATCACATGTTGGGTGATGATGTCTGTTTCCCCAATAGAGAATGCTGGTAAGTGAGCATTCTGCATGTTACCTGGAAGACAAAAACAGGAAAAGGTCACAGGACCTCATACTGTTGTCAAAATGCACATCAACAGTGGATATTACTTGCAAATAATCCAGACTACACCGTAACCCTCCAAGCTATCATGGCTATAGCAGCTTGCATTACACACCTGTCCCTGAGCTATCTTATTCCCCCCAATGTTGGACAGTTGATTTCATAATCCTCTATCCTCCATTCATTTCTGTGTAGAGGGTTGGCAGTGGTCATCTTCCATGTGGATGGTGTGTGGATGGTGGCAGGTCTGTGTTTGACTGTGGTGTGTGATGGAGCTCTGAGCACATGCCTACATTCATGTAGAAGGCAGACACTGATGTTATTATGCCCCATAAAGACATGCTGTCGTTGCCATCTGTAGGCAATGAGTACATGCTCAACATTGCTGAGGGGAGGTGTGTGGTTGATGTGCATATCTCCAAATATGACTGGAGTGGACTGGGTGGCGATGTTCCCACCTAACCTGTGTGATGCAGGTTGCCTATATCCATGGCATATGTGTATGAGGTGTTTTTTTCCACCAGTACAGGGTGAATTGCATTGTTCCATCAGAGACTTACAACACATGTGGAGACATGTTAGAATTGTCCTTGGTGGTGTGGATATGTCTGATTCATAGTCATAGTCAGCCTTACAGGACGTCACCTATGAACTTATCTGCTTGCTCAGATATAGGTGGACTTGCTTCAAAGTTGTTGTCTGCACCTATGTACCCCTGTACAAGCAATGTAGCAAGCTATTATGTGGTTTGTGTATTGCTGCTGTCCACCAAAGGGGATTACTATACCTTGGTGGAGGCTGGATATACAGGTCAGGTACTGCTGTGTCCATATAGCTACAGTGGATATAAAGGGTACACACCCCTGATACATTGTCTGTTATTTGTGCAATTGTAACATGACACCACAATAACTCATTTCATAACAATTCCCACCTGTAGTGTGACCTATACCCTGTACAATTCAATTGAAAACATAACAATCTGGTCTGTGAAAACATATGAAAATAATACTCAGTACAATAAGCCAGTTGAATGAGTGTGCACACCCTTAAACTTGTGTATGCATCTCTTGAGATGGTTACAGCATTCATCCGTTTTGGTCTGCACTCTAACATCATGGCACATCTACACCTGGCAGTAGTTGCTCACCTTCCTACAAACACCTTTGATTGTATTTCAATGGAACTGTACAGCTTATGGAACACGTTCAAGATGAGAAACATTATGAAATGATCTTCTGTGGTCTGACTGTCATGCAGCACACAAAACTGGCATTCCAACAGGGGTGTGTACACTTGTGATATCCACTGTACATAGGTGTTGAAATAGCTTGTAGTGGTAGGCATGGACAGAGGGTCATATCACAGGTAGACACTTCTCTTGTTAATACGTGATAATCATGCTTACTCTAGTACCCATATCAGTGTCAGGGCAATGCAACCACCAGTAGCTGTACACATATATGTCTGTTGTATGCACTGACAATGATATTATACACATGTGCAACATACATAACCTATTTACCTGACTGCTTGAAACCCATGTGATTCATTTTGTGCCTTCCAGCTGAACATATGCATACATACATGTGCTCAGGGGATACCTGGTATACATTTCTGTTGAATGTTAGTATGGCACACTGTATTTACAGTCTTGCTTCTCAATCATACTTCTCAACCTGTTACAGCAGTACATCTGGACAATGGCACACATAAATGGGTGCCAAAAGAGACATCATTATTGATACTGTATTAATATAGCTGCATCATGCATTAGTATGTTGATAGTACAGTAGGGTTTGACATTACTGTGATAACCTGGAAGATATCCAACAGTCATAAGTAGGATATTATGTTAGAATGTCATTGGTCATAGACCTGCCAAGAGTTTGGTTGACTTAACATAGGTATATTTGTATGTGACTACAAATATCAGTCACAAATGTGTTTATTGTCCAGCAGAACACTGAACAGTTGAATGTTATCAATTCAATATGTCACATGCAGTACAATGCACATGTCTGCAACAGTACTCTACTATGCACACACCCTCTATAGGTGTCTTAGCTTTACAAGGCAAACATGTGTCATACTCATAATCACAGGTAACATGGATATGGAAAACATCCCATTAACTGGCCTAGCAGTGGCACAGTCACAACTGTTTGATAGACACCCCTGGGGTTGCCATATATGACCTGTCCTTTCCCAGGTGAGTCAGGCTCCTGAGCTATGATCCCAATTCACAACCTCTCAGATTATCACATCTGGACAAAGCCTAAAATGATGGGGAGATAAATAGGGACAGACTTTAAATATACCTGTTACAAACATAGGAAGTTTGTAGAATGATAAATTTAGCATTACAGTGAATATTCTTAAGGATGTGGAGTCTCAAACTCAAGTGTTTGCCATTACCTGATGACTGCAATCCTCAGCTATTTGCCAGAAAAGTACAGATCTCAAGAGGAACAGACAAAAATACATGATGGTAAAATGTGGACATTCTGTGAAGATCTGTACAGTTGAGAGGTATGTCTGTGATATCTCCCACTGCAGAGAGGGCCAGATGCTATGGCCATAGCAGCTGTTTATCAGGACATTAGTACAGCATGCCTTGTTGGGGCATATATTCATCCAAATCATATTTCCCATTATTACAGACCAAGTGCTACATTCAATTACTTGCTTACACATTCCACTTACCTTTTTTCTTTCTTCTCTTTTCCAGTTTATGTTTCATTTATTTTCTCTCTCTGTGTGCACTACAGGGACAGAGCTGGTCTCAACAGGTGGTGGCATGGCTTTTGTAGGTGCTGCTCATGACCAGGTGATGGCCTGTGCACCTATTGGGTTCCCCACTTGCTAGTTGCATGCAGAGCAGCTGTGTAGTTCTTCCAGTAGCCAATGTTATTGCAATACACTCCTATAAAAGAGTACTCCATCTGGGCATTGACCCTTTCCATTACTTGTGATGAACTCATCTTGGAGTTGTGTGAGCTACTACCTCTTACAACAAGATTTGTGAAGACAAGCCAACTAAATGGTGTGGAAGGTTCAAGACTTAGGAGCAGAATGTGAGTATTGCTGTTATATGTTTGGAATACTGCTAGTTTAACAGGGCTTGTCTGCACATGCTACTTCTGCATGTGTTTCAGTCTGACAAATGTCTGTCTCTGCATAGCTGTCAACTGTAGGGCCATCCACATAATGGCCAAATGTTACCTGTTATGTATGGGCTGTTCACCAGAAAGGTCTTGTCCTTGGCAAATCAGTAGCATACTCTGGTGACTGCATTATGTAGATGTAACATTTAATTGTTTTTCTGACTTTATATCACTCAGAAAAGATATGTTACAACAAACCCTGTAACACCAGCAATGTGCTCAGTGTATAACAGCAATATTTCAAGTATGTCTGTGTATTTGGGCTTCTGTCCACCAATTATGTCAGGCTTTGTCAAGATGTCATACAGTAGCAGGTGGAGAGGTATACTGGTCTATCGTTATTTAGTGCTGTAATTCCTGCTGAGCGGAATGGCTGGGAAACATGTTGAAGTCTGTACATTCAAAAGGTAGGTGTAAAAAGAATGCTCTTAGATGGCCTTGTAACATATTTTATGTAGGCGACAGTGACACGTTTTAAAACTAGGCTGTTAGAACATGTCAGACATATTACTGATAAGAAATATATCAGTTCTATAGCTGTACATTTGAATAAATCACATCATGGGGACAGTAGTGAGTTTCAATGTACCGTTTTTGAAAACGTCTGTTCCTCAGTGTGATAAAACATTCATAAAAGGACAATTGTGTACAGACTCAATATATTAATATTAACTGTGATACTTTATCCCTTAGGAGGTTAAATGATGAGTGTAATTGGCAGCTGTGTATACAGTTATG
>NC_056729.1:801096586-801132055 GCF_019279795.1 Protopterus annectens
AGATTGCTATATCTCTGTTTATTAGGTGCATGATGATGCATTCCATAGCTTCGCATAACAGATGTGTTAGGCAGTTGGGGTGGTATTTCCCAGGGACTGCAGTTACACCTTGTTTGTGGAGAGGGGGTGACTGTAGCAGTGCACAATTCAGTAGGGACAAAGCCTGAGGTGAGGCTGTGCTTGAACAGGGCACACAGGTAAGGTGTTAGGTCACTCTGTATTTCATGTAGAACACAGCAAGGGGTATTCTCAGGTCCATTAGAAGTTGTATTCTTGACCTTGGACACTGGTGTTTTAACCTGTGCTGCAGTAATACTGGGTGCCTGATGATGTACTAATATTGTGATTGGTCCTTTGGGGGGAGTGAGGGGTAATGTTTGCACTCAAGATGCCAGCCAGTATACTGGCATTATTTGTTGGCTTAGTCTGGGATGTACCATTGTTTAGTAGCTGAGAACAGTTCTTGGTATTGCCATGGAGATTCTTTACATAACTGTATAAGTCCTTGTGGTTGTCTTTACTATGTGCTCCAAGTCTGTTCTCACAGCTAACTTTGTAGTATTTGATGAGGTATCTCTACTATTCATTGAGGCTGATAATGGTTTATCTCCTGTCTTGGGACTTCACCTTATTCCATAATGGTTCCCTCCTTCTGTTGTACAGTTTCCTTATGGCAGGGGAACACCAGATATGCTTCCTTTTTTTTTGGAGGAGAGGGTCCTGGTTTTATTGGGTAAGGCAGTATCCATGCACTTGTGTACATATTTATAGTGCATTGTTTGATTCAACTGTCATGCAACTAGTCTCCATTTGCATGGCTGCCATGAGGTTAGCCACCTCTGATTTTATGAGGTTATAGTTAGCTTTGGAAAGGCTTTTCGTGGTGGTTACCTGTGCAGTGGGGGGTAGGACAGCTGTGGATTTCCAAAGGTGATTACTTTGTGTTCAGATATAACAAGTGAGGTGTTGACTATTGGTGTAGAGCAACAGTCACCCATGTTAGGAAGGACCAGGTCAATGTGATGGGCATGTGCATCGGTACATGAGTAGCTTTCCACTTTAATGGTGGAATAGTTTAAGTCAACCAGTATGATTGTGTTATGTTGGACACAATATTCTCCAGGGTGTTTATGGACATGGAGTGTGAGTCTTGGGACATGTATGGAGACCTATAGCAGGCTACAACCTGAACCACTGTGTTACCCAATGTCAGCTATGCCTGCAGGATCTGTACTGCATAATGTTGTTCTACCACTCTGGAGTTGTGTGCGTCCTTTATGAATATGAAAATGCCACCATCTTCAGAGCTTTAGTCCATGTTCTGCAGACAAAAGTTGTGGAATTAATTATAGGCTGGTACAGCAGGGTCAAAATACTACACTTAGTGATAAAATGGTTAGTACAATAAAAACCATTAAAAATTATTAAATTATTTTTAAATCATTAATCACAGAACCAGACACTACTATAGATTAATATATATAGAAATAACTGCTTCCTGTTACCTTTATCCAGGTCTCTGTTACAGCACAGATCCCATTGTTCCCTATTTTAAGGAATACTTCCAGTGAGTGAGTTTCCAGATTTAGAATTCCAGTGTGCAGCAGCATGACCCTCTGATTGCATGTCTATTTAGATGTCAAATATTTCTGTATATTTATGTATACATATATTTATATATTTGTATTTATTAACCTTTATATATATATATATATATATATATATATATATATATATATATATATATATATATATATATTATATATATATATATATATATATATATATATATATATATATATATATATATGTGGATATGAATGTGGATGCATCTCTCTCTCTCTCTCTCTATACATATATATATATATATATATACATATATATATATATATATATATATATGTATATATATATATATATATATATATATATATATATATATATATATATATATATATATATGTGTGTGTGTGTGTGTATCATGTATATATTTGCCCACATATATGCATCTCCATACTTATATACATGTGTATATATAGACCACCTGACTGATTCTATAGACTGCTTTCCCTGTTGTTGGATGACTGTACTTACTGATATGTTTGGGATACCATTACTATTTTGTAGGGCTCAGATGGTGTAATGGTACATTGCATTGATCATAGTTTACAAAACCCTGGGTTCAGGACTTGGCAGGCCTTATTATTTTGTTGCAAGGCAGAACAGTTCTGCTGTGGAGGAAGGGATAAGGGCAATAATTACAAGAGATCCCTAGTTTGGGCCCCTTCGCCCCCATTTACACAGCCTTTGGTCAGTTTTCTTGCAGTAAGAGGTTCAGAGTGTGGATCTGATGTCCGAATGCACTGCACTACATACATATATATATATATATATATATATATATATATATATATATATATATATATATATATATATATATATGGGTTCCCTTTAAATCATCGAATGTTCAGAACATCGAAGTTCTTATCATCGAGACCAGAACATCGATGTTCAGAACATCGAAGGTTTAAAGTGGAAGTGCCAGGTAAGTGAGATTGTGGAAAGTTGGGTGTGAATGCAGGTTGTGGTTGTGTGTGTGTGTGTGTGTGTGTGTGTGTGTGTGTGTGTGTGTGTGTGTGTGTGTGTGTGTGTGTGTGCCATCTGAGTGTTGGTATTGCAGGTAGGGTACAGGAAATCTCCCGTTTAGAGCTACCACATATAGCGGTAAACGGGAGATTTCCCTTACCCCACTCTATTGCGATTTCGGAGTTGGAATATTAAAGTAGGGGGGGGTGGGGGGTGCAGGAGGCAAAGCCCCCCTGTATACCATAGTATTTGTGATTTTTTTTTTATGGTTCATTTTGAACTTTCGATGTTCTGACCATCGATGTTCTCGTCTCTATGATCAGAACGTCGATGTTCTGAACATTCGATGATTCAAAGTGAATATATATATATATATATATATATATATATATATATATATATATATATATATATATATATGTATATATATATACACACACACATATATATATATATATATATATATATATATATATATATATATATATATATATATATGTGTATATATCTCTATACAGTTCCCTTTTATAATCTCAAAATACTGAAATCTCGAATTTCTGTATCTCGAAACCATAAAGGTGAACGCTCAAAATCCTGAAACTCCAAAAGTGAGAAATACAAAATCTCAAACATTAACACACCATACACCACACAAAACATACACCATCCTACCCATACTACAACAATTCAAACAACAAAATATACACAAACACAATAACACAAATCAACACACCTACACTACATATGAGCAGTGGGGCAAGCCCCCCCTGCACCCCCATACCCCCACTACTTATATATACTAACTCGGAGATCGCACAAACAGAAAAATACAGCAAACTCACACCCAGGCATTCTACAGTCCTACACACACACACACACACACACACACAATCACACATATACAAACACTGACACATCCAACACTTGCACACTCATATTTTCACCTGCCTACCTTAACCCACACGTACAACTTACAAACACACTCACATATATTCAAACTCCCACCCAAAACCCTTACAGAACACTCACTTACCTTAATTCAGACCTGAATCCCCACACGACACCGTACACCATCCACACAAAACACCCACGTAAAGTAGTGTAAAGCCATAACCGGAAATTCGAGATATTCCACTTCGCAATTATGCACTTTTGCTATTTTAAAACTCACCTTTATGGTCTTGAGATACTGAAATTTGAGATTTTATTATTTCGAGATTATATAGGGGAACCATACATATATGTATATGTATATATATATATATATATATATATATATATATATATATATATATATATATATATATATATATACATATACATATACAAATACATTTTCCCTACTGTTGAATGACTGTGCTCTATGATATGTTTGAAAAAACATCACATATGTCTACAGCTCAGTTGGCTTAGTGGTAAATTGCTGTGGTTATGGTGTTGGGTCCTGGGTGCAAGGCTTGCAAGGGCTGATTATTTTGTTATTGGGCAGAACAAGGGATGATGGATACAGAGTGATTAAGGCACTTTTAAGCAGTTGTAAGAGTGTTTCGAGTGGGATTGCATGGTGGTGAGCAATGCTAACTTCTGGTTAAATATGCTTACAGTTAGCCTTAAAAGTGCTTAGTCTGTGTAGGCATTGCATAGTGACATGCAAACAGGCTTAATCCTACTTGCTACTGCTTAAAATAGCTTACTCCAGCTTACCCCTTCCCTAATTTCTTTAAAAGAAAAGAAAAAAGGGATGATAGGAAAGTGGAGAAAAAGGGGGCACACAGAGGGAAAGACAATAAGGAAAGTTGCTAGGGATGTGCAGGATGGGTGTAGGGATGGTCCATAGCTGTCCATTTGTTCTACAGCAGCAGCTGTGCATATATACTGAACTTGGAGGTATATTTGGACACTCAAATCCCTGAGAGAGGGGTGAGAACAACAATAATGTGTTGTGAAGCCAGTTAGACCAGATTACATGTGTCCAATGGACACTTGTCTGAAATGGACATTTCAACCAACTAGGTGTCCTGCACTATCTAACATCCTCCAACCTTATACTCCTCACAGAACTCTCAGATCTACTCACCAAAACCTATTCTCTGTCCACAAACCCAGCCGCCCTGCAGGTCAGCATCTCCTATCATTTTCCTCAGCTAAAAAATGGAATTCTCTAACTACTTCCCTAAGGACCTGCAAAGACTTTGAAAATTTTAAAACTCGGTTACATTCCCATCCCTTCTCAACTAGGAAATGCAACTGTGCTCTCCCCCTCACTCCTCCTAACCACTCCTTCCCCCCTTACTCCCGTGGCTAACTCTGAACTCTAGTCGACCAGTTGACCTAATACAATTTGTACTCTGTAAATAACAAAACTGTACTTTGTATGTTAATTGTTATTGACTGTTATTCATGCTAAAACAAAAATGTAATTGTTTCCTTGTTGTTGTTGATCTTTAGTGTATGTTAAATGCTATTGCCAGTTTGTAATTGCTTTCTTCTTCTTGATTGTACCTATCTAAAGTATGCCTTGCAATAATTCACTGTAATATTCTCTGTAACTAAACTGTGTAATGCGGAGCTTTTCTCCCCTGGCCTCCACTGAAAATGGGCTTCCTGTGCCCAGTGGACCTCCCCAGTCACCAACCTGGAAATAAATAAATAAATAAATAATGTATGTATGGGGCGAAATTTTTTTTTTGGGGGGAACAGATTGCCCGTTTTTTTAAGGTGATAGTGGGATGTTGGGGAAGGAGAGTAGGTATATTTAGGGAGGTAGGTTGGGTAGGAAGACAGACAAGTCAGACAAGATGGAATACAAGGGTGATATATGACACATGTGGGGGTAAACACCTTAGACAGGGTGGGGTGTTTGGAAATCGGAAGCCCATGAGCCTCCAAATGGAAACAGTGGGACTGAGGTCCCCACACATGGGCATTCACCACTGCACCTTCACGGCCCCAAAGGTGGATGTGCTGGGGGCTGAGCAGGAGGGGCAGGCTGATCCTGTAATTGCACCATGCAGCCTTCAAGCTGGTGTAGCAGATCTCCAAACTCCTTTCGGAGCTCACTATGCACCAATCCCTGGACCTGGCTTCAGGTGACGATATCCTGTCCACATCCACTCCTGGGGGGGACGAGCCCCATCCCCTGAGGCAGCTCCACCCATAGGTGGTGCAGGACCAGCAGACAAGGAGGTCCCGGGGTGGGTCCCAGATGTGCTGGGGCCTGGTCCCACAGCCAGATGAGGTGGGAGAGATGGGTCTGCTGTGACCGGCCTTCCCAAGCTTGTTATGGTGTTGCAATTTTAAAACATATGTGGGTTAGTAATAGTCAACATAATCTAGGATTAGTTATAACAGCATGCATAGATATTTCCATTAATCCAAAATAAAAGAGTTGGAACAGTTGCATAGCAAATGGAACACATGAATATATGGAACCACAGTGACCATTACAGTGGCATGAATGATACATTGATAGTAAAAGGCCTCCAATGATAGTATTTCACCATGGGACATTAATAGAAATACATTTCATAATTTTTAAACAATAGGACATATGTCCCAACAGTAGGTTTGGTGTTAAACATACCCATTGATTTGTGTGTTTAGATTACTGTTGCAGATATGGTGGAGGGGGGATGTCAGTTAACAACCTGTATATCCCTGCAGTACTCACAACTTTAATGATCATTGTTCTAATTATTACTCTACAGGTATTATTACAATACCCTATGGCCTTGGTTTGGGCAGTGGTATGTTTGTACACAGTGTATAATTCAACCGTCTTATAGCTACTTTCTGCTTCTCTTACCTCGTAGACCTGTTGGGGGAATGTTTGTTAACACTATCTGACTGTTTCTACACATATTCCCAAAATCCTAGTTAAAATTATGCATACAGCTTACTACCACTCCCGGGATTTGAACCATGGCTGTGTCTGCTAAAAATACATCAAATTGTGCTTTATCAGAGTGAGCTATTAAGAGAATGCTGTTGACTTGTTCAGTGTTTTCTGTCTATATCTCTCTTGGTTGTACAATCTGACCTTGTAATTACAACATTCTTATACAGGCATTCCTAGACATATTTTTTATTACGCACAGTGTGGGAAACAGTGGTTAACACAACATTACAATTCAGATATCAGATCTTGGTGATTGCAACATGTGAAGCCATACAATACCAGAGTAAACACAACCAGTCCAGGATTTAGACCTTTATTGCCAGGCAGTTATAGTTCTCTTACCTGGAAGACCTGTGCGGAGAATGTTTGTTAACACTACCTGACTGTTTCTACACATATTCACAAACTCCTAGTTGAAATTATGCATACATGTTACTACCACACCTGGGATTCAAACCATGGCTGTGTCTGCTAAAAATTCAACAACTTGTATATCATCAGAGTGAGCTATTGAGAAACTACTGCCTTGGCTTTCAATGTTTTCTGTCTAAGTCACTCTTGGTTGTACAATCTGACCTTGTAATTACAATATTCTTATACAGGCATTCTAGACATATTTTTATGTAGCACAGTGTTGAAAACAGTGGTTAACACTACATTACTATTCAGATATCAGATCTTGGTGAGTGCAACATTTCATGCCATACAATAAATGTCATAAACATAACCAGTTCAGGATTTAGAACTTTATTGCCAGGCAATTACACTTTTATTTAAATATGACCTATATGGGACTATTACTGTCATACTGTTTGGTTTATTCAGTACAAACCATGCACATTTTTATACAGCCAGTTGACATTTTACTCATTTATATTTATTTGGTATGACTACTACAAGCAGGATTGCTACTCACCAGCCTCGCAACGCATGCTTTGCAACCTACTGGCATGGGCTTCCTGGTTCACAGCCCACTCAGCTGGAGCTTTAATGAAAACAGAGAAACATTAAGGCATACCTATCCATCACATAGACAGGCTGGACATTGGTGAACAGTTATTGCTATGAATACTTACACACTGCTGGGACATATCCCCTGTCTCTTCCTTCTTGGCCCACTATTCCAAGAGCTCCCTCTTAATCCATTTCAAGTCGGCATAGTGGTGATGGACCTGGTCACCGGTCCAAGGGATACCAGTGGCACTGGTGAGATCACAGATGAGACTTTCCCAGGTTTCCACTTTATATTGGGAGCCCAGGTACTGGTACTGCAGCAGTCTCACATCATTGTATTTTACCAGGAGTCCTACCATGACCTTGGACTGCTGTATCCACCAGCGCTGTGTCTGAAAGTGCATGCCTCTCCAATACCTGCCATACTGCCTATAGTGGAGAGCTACAACCAGTTGTGAGCTGTATTCCCACCTGTGGGGTTTAAATATGGCCGATTTACCACCCTTTGCTGTTATTGGGAAGTTTTAAAAATGCTGAGCTAAGCTAAGCTATGAGCAAACCTGCTTAGTTATGGTTGGCAGTGCTTAAATTGGCAGGTTCTGCTTTGCTTACCAATGGGCAAATCCACTTAGCTGGGCTACTCATTGCTTAGTATTCATATGTACACAAAGTTTACACCTGGTCAGCATAGCTGTGCAATGCTTAGTATTGCTTATGTTTTATTTTATTGGACTACCACCTGTATGGGACTGATTCATCATTCATTACATAATATAGATTTATTTACCTTCCCTGACATCCCTCAATGTGCTGTAATTACATTTATTCTTGTGTGACTATACTATATGGGGCAATTGTGTTTATATGTGGTTTCACTACTTTATTACACTGACACCTCACATCTGGGTCTAATACACTACTCTGGTTGAGAAATATAAGTTACTTCCTACATACATATACAAATAAATTAAAATTGTAATGTTTGCACATACAAAATATAATTTGTTTTGGTGAGGCGCGAACCATGAATGACTACATGCAAGGCATATGCGCTAACAGCTACACTATTGCACTTCTGCATATACTGGATGTCTATTTTATTTAACTTATCATTCCATTTCAGCTGGGCTAAGCATAGCTAAGCAACGGGCACACCCATGCAGCTACAGTTAAACTTTATTGTACATGTGAAAAAAAATGATTTGTTGTGTTTTTTTACTTCGTACTCTTCAGAATATCCATGCTAATGCTAAACCTGTTATTCTATGAACTTTCTGGCTTTCTATGGATGATTGTCCCTTATGGCTTTGTCCAGATTCCTTACTCTGATGGGTTGTTAGGTGTGCATTTTTAATTCGTACCCTGCCAAAAATTCATGCTTATGCTAAACCTGTTATTCAATCAACTTTCTGGCTTTGTAGGGATGATTGTCCATTTTGGCTTTGTTCTGATTTCTTACCCTGATAGGTTGGGGGTCTTACAAGCATTCTCACTCTAAATTGCCATACAGCAATTCTGGTGTGCAGGGGGCTTGTGTATTTTGAGAGCACTTCTCTCAGACACACACCCTGCACCCATACACAGAACTGTGTCCGTTTTACAGCACGGCAGCACTCCTTCATGAATATGCATGGTGCACTGCCATGCTGCATGAGAATGGTCCCTTCCATGCAGGAATAAGCTATTCCTGCATGGAAGTTTACTGAATCCGGGAGCATGTGTATTTTATACACATAACTACTAGCTCTTACATGCAGTCACAGTGCTTCTTGTGCAGTTGTTTGAAGCTTTCGAATTCCTTTCCAATTATATGATATATTGTCAACCATTAACCAAGCTGCATTGCTCATCTCATTTGAATATGTGGTGCCGTAGAACTGGCCCAGTAATCAAGGAGCCTCAATCCTCACCACTAGCACCAGTGGGGGACATACATTGGGAAGATGACAAGTACACACTCAGTAAATTGCAATTTCCCTTAAGAGCGCACAGAGACCGCAGTCTGTCTGGGGCTGGTTTCTCCCTCTTTCTCCAGATCCCCAATAAGACTCCACACTGGCACAGCTATAGAGTTGAGATCTCAGATGAATGGCCAAGCCAAGACCTCCAGCACCCTCGCAGTCCAACCAGTGTTTCATGTCCCTGCCCAAGTAGCTGACACACACACTCTTGGAGATTTGATTTATACACAAATGCAGACACACACCTAAGAAAGTATGGCACATGTTTACTAGTGATGCCTCCTTCTGCCCAGACTATAAGCAAATTTTTACTGCCATCAGCCATGACCTTTTCAGCTACTTTAAGGCCCTTAACAAAGGGTGTCCAATCATACTGTGTAATGTTACTATTAATCCAAATGGTAGTTTGACCAAGAGCAAGGCTATTAGGAGTAGCCCACAGTGTCTCCAGATAAATATGCAAGCATTCTAAGAACTTAAATAAGTCTCACAAATATCAGCCCCAATGAAAGGTTTAAATATATTTAATAATAAATAATAACAGAACAAGAAAAGACTCAGTAAATAATCACAGTTACCCCAGAGATCAAAATCACAGGAAATATTTAAGACAGTATTGCAGGGGAGTCTCAAATAAATAAAGAAAACATTTAAGCTATACTTCATTATATTCTTGACTGTATATAAGAGTAATAACTGTACCCTAGTTAACTTACTTACGCAGCAAGGTTAGGCAGATTTGATGAGTGGGTCTTCCAGCTGATGCTGTGAGGTCAAAGACAAAATACAAAATTCACTGTCTCTCTCTCTCATAGACTTCTTATATTAATATTCCAAATATTACTGCTGGGATACTTGCAGAATGACATAATTTCTTGCCATCTGAATTCAGTTCCCTGGCTCACAACCACTGATTTTAGCATCTACCTGCAAATATATAATGACCTTAGATCTTTTAGCAAATGATGAAAGTCGTAAAATAATTTACCTTCCTCCACATTTAAAGACAATACAAACAACTTCTAGTTCTAGGCATTATGTCTCCTGTTGCACTGAAACTGAAAGATAACATCTCTTTTGTTTATGGCCCAGCCATAAAGTAACTTAATTTCAACTATTCTTCTGAAGTTAACTTCTTGAGTTGCAGTTTCCATTATTAAAATATACACATCTACACAGTTAAAATAGTGCATATATACTTCTGTTCTAATACAGCAGGGTACACTGTGGTCACACCTCTAAGCTCAGTACTGTACAAACCCTTTTCACACGCACTTCTGTACCAGCAGTTTGATATACACATAACATACAGTTCTAATACATTTGTAACACAAGCATACAAATCATGTTGGCATTCACAAATGACATATAATTATTTACAAAATTCCAGACAGCTGTGCTGGCAGTATCTCCTTTTGTTACACTTTTATATAAATCGTATTAATATTCACAAATGACATATAACTATTTGCACAATACCAGATAGCTAGGCTGGCAATATTTCCTTTTGTGACAGAATATATATAGTTGTTTAAATGTAATTGCTTGTTAATCTTACAATATATTTTAAACACACATATTTTAACAATGGGATGTCAATATGATGCATTATTTGCGCATAACGATATGTTACAGTTGAAATGAAAATGTCACATTGACACCTCAGCATAAATGTGTGAGGCACATTTTGAGTAACAAACAGGGGCCCTATTCCTATGGAGTTGCTGTCAATTTTATTTATTTTTTTTTTTTGCTGACATATGGTGTTAAGTTTAATCTGGCAACAGGTTAATAGGAATGGCCATATCTCCAAAGGACTACTATCAGTGTCTGTGTTAACTTGCAAAAAGTTACATATTTATATATAGGATGTGACACTGGGGTTTGGGGTTGGCCTAAAGGTTAAAATTTTTACCCTGCCAACACAGGGTATAGGGTTTAATTTTCACCTTTGAGGGAAATTGGCTAGGTTTAAAATAGACCACAAAGTAGCTATTCTAGTACTTACCTATGAAATGATCAGTACTGCATCCCATGTAATGTACCAGAGTAACATAATGTCAGTGTATAATGGCTACACTGGCCCATGCTTGCCCTTCTATTCTTATCATCAATATATGAATACTATGGCATTTAGAATGTTGAATGATCATAAAAGTACATTTGTTACTATTATACCTTTGTGTCTCTTGTCATATAATGTACAAATGAACATTATGAGTCAGATCTGTTGGCCATAATGGTGTAATGACAAGTGTACAGTGATATAAATTGAGCAAACATTTCAAATGTCTTCTCTCATAAGTTTTGATGTTGTTAATTGCATGTCATATACTCTGTTTACAATTATGTCTTTGCATGACTGATTGTGTTTTATTTCAGACATGTTTGGCATATTACTGTGATATACATTACACACCATTTTGTACATAAGTATGGACTGAATTTAAGCCTTAAATCATATACAGTGCTAAAGTTTGATCAGGTAATACAGCAGTGTAATATCACATATATAATAATTACATTATGTAGATTGTGTAAGTTTGTATGAAGTTTTATTTAGTCATTGATTTTCAGTTATTACGTATTATGTATGTATATATTTTCTTCTGTTTGGAATTTTGACAGAGTGTGGGACCCATGATGACTCACCAATTGGATGCAGATGACATGCCAGACTACTTCCACTTGAGCCACACTCCGTAGACCAGGATGAAGATCCTGATTGTGATTATGATGACAGATAGGGACCTACACATGCCATTGTTCCTGCTGCTCATTGTAGAATGCATACACCACTTCACCAGGCAGAATATTTTTTGGAACAAGATCCTGGATGTAGTGACAAATGTCTTATGGACACAGATGAAGGACATGATGGAAAACTTCTTTCAGGACATGATGCTACTCCTTTCTGGAGATTTCTTGAGAGATCTTTCATGATGTTCATCTCCATCACTGTGGTCCCTCAGGCATATAAATGTTGTCTGTGTGATCCACTTTTCTAATGCTGCCACAATGGGGAATTCCATATTCAAATATTTATGGCCAATGCACAATTGTGCGACATCCCACATTGCTGTCATGCTTTTCTGACATACATCATAATGTACACTGCACATATCATGACAAATGTGGCTTTATCTTACTGCTGCAGTATAACACACATTACCAAATGACACATATGGTAACCATTATTATAGGCATGGTTTTGCTGTTATTACTGCATACATTGCTCCATGTGGGCAGGGGTGCACTCCTTCAGTGTGTGTGTGTGTGTGTGTGTGTGTGTGTGTGTGTGTGTGTGTGTGTGTGTGTGTGTGTGTGTGAGTGTGTGTGCTGTGTGTGTGTGTGTGTGTGTGTGTGTGTGTGTGTGTGTGTGTGTGTGTGTGTGTGTGTGTGTGTGTGTGTGTGCTCCTATGCATGCAATGAGGCATAATATTATGTCTGATACACTCTGGCCCTGTATGTGACAGGTATGACTGTTGTGCATAATGCGAGTGGCACACAATTGTTCTGCTTGCGTTGTTCCTATATATACCTAGGTGGGATGACAACAACTCATATACTACATTATTCCCATTCTTCTCACATAACATGGTGAGGTCTGCC
Organism: Protopterus annectens; assembly: GCF_019279795.1. Classification (NCBI taxonomy): domain Eukaryota; kingdom Metazoa; phylum Chordata; order Ceratodontiformes; family Protopteridae; genus Protopterus; species Protopterus annectens. Next base: position 801,109,598 of record NC_056729.1, read on the forward strand.
AAGTGTGTTATTTTCACACATTATCAATCTGTATGCATAGCACTCATTCATGTATTGTCCTTGATTTTGTAATTTATGTAACGTTCTTAGGTCATGCTGTCCTCCTGGCATAATGACCTTGTGTGTGGCATGTATTTGCAAAATTGTGCCATGCTGCATCTAAAATAATATTACTGGTATTTTTGAACATGCGTCCTTACCATACTGCATTGACATTCATTGGTCTGTTAGTGAATATGCAAAGTTAATCCTTTGTTTTGCATCATTCATGACTCCTTTGTTTGTCCTTACCACAGATATTTCAATATCAGGTATTTTTCGCAATAGCTTATATTATGACATATATACATGCATTTCTAGTACATATGTGTTGATTTACATGGATGTGTTTGATCGTCGCACAACTGTGCTTGTAAGATGCGACTGGTTACAAGCACTTATTCCATTTTTTGGTGCGGTGCTTATGTACAAAGGATAGTCCTTTGATCATTCCTAAACATGTATGGTGATATTTTTGACTGCCAACTATTTATTATGCTTTCATGTCAGTATGTTTGTGTGTGTGGTACTAAAATCTACTTTTGTTGTGTACTTATACCACTTGTTGTTTAACTGTTGCACATTATTGTGTTATTGTGCCATTTGTACACAAACATGCTTAGAGCCATCCACAATTCACTATGCCCATGTGTCAGACATTTGTCATTTGCTTCAAAGTACCACATGAGGACTTGCAGTCTATCTTGTGTTGTGGACATGTCATGTGGACCATGTCTCCTTAGCTAGGGTTTTCCTGCTTTTTCAGTGCTTACTTTTACTTGCTGGTATTTCTTCACTGATGTGGGCCTATGTTGTCCAACTCTCTATAGCTTTCACCTGCATGTTTTACATGTACATATCATATATTATGTGCATGCTTATCTTTCTGTACAGTATCATCATTGTCATGTAGGTATACTGGTACAATATTACCTTGTGCCACCATGTTGGGTATCATAGACTGCATGGCATATGCACACAAGGTGGTGGCAATTCAGTTATTTCCATCATTGTTCATGATGCGCAACTCTCAACCTGTTAGTGCAAGAAATTTGGCCAAAGCCTAAAATAATTGAGGTACATAGGCCCCAAAATAGGTACAGATTTTAAATAATGCTCTTATAAACTTAGAAGGTTATTAGAATAACAGTGTGTGTGTTAGCATACATTTTATGAAGGATATAAAGTCTGAAACTCAAATGTACATCATTATTTAGTGACTTCAGTCCTCAATGATTTGCCAGAAAACCACAGATTTTATGAGGAACAGACCAATGATATTAGACAAAAATCTGGACATTCTGCAAAAATCTGGATAGAGAGGTATGTCATGTTGTACTTGTTTGCTGTGTATTGCCTAGGGATTATTATGTTTCCTGCCAATGCACAGGCTTGCATTCCTTAACTTTCATGAATCACCTGGTTCAAGGCTCCAGAGAGCACCCCTGCAATACCAGGCTACAACTCTTACCACACTTTTTGGCCACCAAACCAGGACCAAAACACTAAAGGTGGAGGAGTGTCAATATTCACCAAGGATATTCACACCACCAGGCTAGTTGCCCAACACAATGCATCTGAAATTCTCCAGGTGCAACTAACACTAGGTAAGACTGCAATCCAAATTGTAGCTTGCTACAGATCCCCCACCATACCCCAAGATTCTCACTACACCTTTCTAAACATACTGGAAAATATTAAGACAGAACCAAACACCCTAATACTGGGTGATTTTAACTACCCTGCCATTAACTGGGAAAACTACTCCAGTACCAACACCTTTGCCCAACGGTTCTTGGAATTCATAAATTCCAATGCCCTGGATCAGCTAATCCATAGTCCCACCAGGGGGGTCCAATATTCTAGACCTAGTCATTACCAGCATGGGAAATTGATGCTCCACACCTATGGTCACCCCCCTCGTTAGTCAGATCTGACCATAAGCTAATAACCCTTAACATCCAGATTCCACCCCCACTCCCCAGTAAGGAAACCTCCATAAAAAACTTCTCCAAAGCTAACTTTGTACTACTCAAGTCAGAAGTGACAAACTTCATGACACCCATGCAGACGGGAACTGAAAGTTCAACTGCTGAATCCTACACTAAGGTACTGTACAAGCACATCCACTCATGCATGAATCATGCCATCCCAAATAGAACCAAGGTGCTCTCATCCAAAAAAAGAAAGCCAATCTGGTGGTCCCCTGCCATAAACAAACTTTACAACAAAAGGAAGAAATTGTTGCAGAAAAGAGGAAAATCCCAGAATGCAAAAACCTCCCTTGCAAGCCTCAGTAAGAAACTGAGATCCCTCATAAAATCCTCCAAAGCTAGTTACGAAATTAAAATTGCCAAAGATTCCAAAGACAACCACAAGGCATTTTATAACTATGTCAAGAATCTAAATGGCAATGCTCAGATCTGCTCTGAGCTAAAACAGAATGGCATTAAATATACTGATCCCAAGGATATTGCCAATATCCTGGCAGATCGATTCAGTGCCAACTTCACCCCCCTCTCACCCCCTAAATGGCCCATCTCAATACCGGAAAATTGCCAAATTCTGGTAATAATGGCCACACAGTTAAAAAATGCACTCTCCAAAGCTAAGAATACAGCATCCATGGGACCAGATGACATCCCGGGCTGTGTACTACATGAACTACAAAATGAACTGGCACCTCACCTAAGTGTCATGTTTAATCATAGCCTCACCTCAGGATTCATGCCCACTGAGTGGCGCACAGCTACAGTTATCCCACTCCACAAGGGGGGATCCACCTTGGATCCCGGAAACTACTGTCCCATCAGTCTGACAAGCCTTATCTGCAAGGCCATGGAGTGTATTATCATGGAACTTATAAACAAAGACATTGGCAACCTTCAAACACTGGCCCCACCCAGTTTGGGTTCGTGAAGGGCCGATCATGTCTCCTGAACCTGACTGACTTCTTTGAATCAGTCTCCAGAGCCATGGACAAGGGTAAGGTGGTCCACACAGCCTATCTAGACCTTGCCAAGGCCTTTGACACCACCCCCCACTCTGGAATCATAGATAAACTTACTAAACTGGGTATTAATCCCTACGTCACCCAATGGGTTGCTAACTGGCTTACTGAAAGAACCCACACTGTAAAAGTAGCCGACTCCAAATCCAGCTCCAGACAAGTGACAAGTGGAGTACCTCAGGGTTCAGTCTTGGGACCACTCTTGTTTGGCATCTACTTCTCTGAAGTACAGGTCAACACTAAGGGACTCTGGCTAACAAAGTTCACAGATGACTGCAAACTGGGAGCCATTATTGAATCCCCAAATTATGTGGATACTCTAAAAAAGGGCCTTATAGAAACAGATGCTTGGTGCCAGAGCCATGGGCTTAAGCTCAATGCCAAGAAATGTATAGTTATCCCCTTTGGGAAAAAACATGTATCCATGGATTACCATATAGGTGGCAGTACACTAAACACCGAAAGTGTGATAAGAAACTTAGGGACACAGGTGGACAGTGGACTCACCTTCGATAACCACATTGCCACAACAGTCAGGAAATCCTTCTATGTGGCACACCTCATCACTAAGGGCTTTTCACCCAGAAAAAAGGAGGTCATTGTCCCCCTGTACTCATCCCTCATTAGACCCATTATAGAATGCAACGCTCCGTTTGGTATGTACCTCTCAAGACATCTGCAACAACTGGAAAGGCCACAGAAATACCTCACTAAAAGAATCACAGGCCTAAAGCAGATGCCCTATGCTGACCGCCTTAAAAAACTCCAGCTATACTCTGTTGCATATCGTCTACTCAGAGGTGATCTCTGCTTAACATACAAGGCCATGTCAAACCCAGAGCTGTTGGACATGCTACACTTAAAGAAATCCGAATCACTCAGAGCCACATGCTCCGGGGATCTAAACCTTGTCATCACAATAAACAAAACATGCTGGAGGGATAGGTTCCTGACCCAGAGACTCCCCAGACTCTGGAACAGATTGTCCATACATGTCAAGCAGAGTGCCTCTCTGGCCCTCATCAAAAGGAACCTTGATGATTGGATGGGAGAAAGGAAATTCAACCCGGGGATCATGTCCGTTGCCCTGCTAGACAGGGGTCCAGGGAAGTAAATAGTGTGGGAAGAAATAGCCAGGGAATTGTTATGGCTAGGCTTGTATAGGCCCTAGGGCTGATAGCCTAGTACCAACCTATGAACCTATGAACCTATATATGTATCACCATGTACCTTATATTGTATGTCATTGGTTTGGGTATGTGTGAAGAAACTTCTTTCTATTTTGATCATGTTATGCCATTGCATGTCACACATATATGCTGTGTACCTGATAACCCATCTGTGTTGCCTCTGGCATGGCACATCTTTGACATATGGATCCCACTCCTCCTGTGCTTATGGTGTGTATATTTATTTGTTTATTACACATCCACATTAATGGTTTGTTGCAGTACTGCTGTTTGGCACTGTGCTTGGTTGTTTGTCTTTCACATGCAGAGTTTGAGGTTTTACTCTGCTCCTACATTTGCTCCATCTTACTGTTGTTTGGATAACACTTGTACTGCTGACAAGCTAATAGGTGATTGTATTCTGTATCCATCGTGCACTGCAATGATGGCACTCCCCATTTAATGTTCTCCAACACACACCTACCATTGGTCATACTCAATCTGGTATGGCTGTCACACAGTTTGCAACATCTCAGCAATGATGTGACATTGATATATATATATTTTGCATTGCACCATGGCTGGTATGCCTATACTGTTTGTCAGTTTTCCTACACCTGCGTTGTATAGTCTGTATGTGTGCTGTCTATGTACCTTATATCTCTTTTATGTGTATTTCTAACCTTTGTTTGTCATGTCTTGTGATAATTGTTATATGTTTATACTTTATATTTTGTACTTCTCCTCTTTCTGTGTCTTTTACATTTCTTCTGTTTTCCAAAAAAAAAAAAAAATGGGTCTCTTCCCACAAAAAAAAAATGCCCACACCCCACTGCCACTGCCTTTGAACTTCCTATTCCATTAAACCTCTTGTGTACCTCTCTTCTTCACCCTCACCCCATATCTGCTTTGCTATCACCCTATTTCCTTGGGTGTGTGCATTACTTGTGTTCCCCACATGTGTTCCACACCCAGTGTTAGCTACCATTAGCCATGGTGGAGTGAGCATGATTGTCCTTCACCTTACTTAATTTTTTTCATTAAAAAGTTGACAGATTATGTCAGATTCTATAAACTGTGATGTCCATCTACATATTACAAAGATATCAGTAATTTTTTCACAGGTTCACAGGTGTGTACTAGCCTAATGGCCCTGGAACCTTTACAAGCCTAGCCCACAGTGCCATTGGTCATGGAAATGGAGGGCCTGTAGTACCACCTGCATCTGTGACTTTGGAGCTTGCAGGTGGATGTCAAAGGCCATCACATGCAGCACCTTTTTTAGGCCTTGTATTTTTATGTATTGCGCTGTTGGTATGGACAATGAGGGAATTAATGGCCTTGTTCTTGCATTGCCCTTACAAATCCATACAAATTTCCTAACCTATTAGGTCATACATTAAATTTGATTTGTGCCTGATAGTTAGTTATCTGTACCTAAAATCTTTAAGTAAATGTCAAGCATGGAATGTGTACTGTACTGAGTATAAATTCCTTACAAAACAATCACAGAAGTGCAACTGGAAAAAAAAAACATGACCATTACAATACCACTGTTAGCTTCAGCACTTTTGTGGATACTGACATATGTATAAAGTACATAACACAAAAACAGCAATAAATTAAAATTACTCTGAATATGAACCCAGTAGTGTATCTCTCATGTGCATTAAAAATCTTGCAGTCTGCTACTGCTTTGAGCATCACATTTTAAAATTACTCAGAGACCCCACAGGCATTAGGGTACAGGAATAGTCAAAGCTAATATTCTGAATGAATGTATAAGAAACAGCACTTACAGTATATGATATATCTTATTCAGAAGAAAATCTTCAACAAAAAGCAGGTCACAAGATTCAAACCTCTTTCACAGTTGTTTTGTCTCTTAGTTTGCTTACACAGATTTCTTATTGTGCTTATAATATATAGATTCACCCCTCTGTGTTTGATGATTATGTCAATTAGGACTCGGCACATTATTGTTTCTGAATTGCTCAATTTGTGTGACAAGCACACCTGGTAAACACTGGGTAGAGTTCTACATGACTGTCTATGCACATAAACACCTGTGGGCTTTTCTGAGCATAGGTGAGAAGACAATTATTTTAGTCTTGAGAACAGTTTCATTCTGTATTTTACCATCTGAAGATGGAATAACTGCAGAATATGTATTTTAATAGTAAATAAAAGGAATGTGGGACTGCCATGTTTCAAATCTTAAACTGTTACTGGAACCATAAAATACAGTGCCTATATTTTCATAATTTGCCATCCATCATGCAAATCTGATTCACACTGTGCAGAAGCTGAGACATGAAGAACTGCTTTGGACAGCAATTAGGTTCATAGATTAGCACTAGGCTAACTTATTTTGCAGACCATTTTAAGCCTAGCCAGTTATCCCATTTGAGAACCAAACTCTGCACCGTATGACTGTCTTAACCATTATGCCAACCCCCCAATGCCTGCCATTTTTCTTGAGATCTTTCAAAGTGAAACATTATGGCTGGAGAAGGTGAGAGTAGTGGTCCTTTTAGAGCAAAGATGTGGTGAGGAGGAATCCAAGATTTTTGGATATCTTTCATGAGAAGTACAGTCAAATGCTCCCACAGGAGATCTGTACCAGGTTATAGTATAAGGATGATGTCTGGAATAGTTTGGCCAGGGTTCTCACCCTGCTTCTGGTATCTCATTCAAGGGGGTACAATGCTGTCACTACTACAGTCATATGAGTCATTGCAAGTCTGATCTCCTTTGCTGATGGGAGAAAAAAGCTAATGCACAGTTACCACCTCCATACTCTAAGTATAACATATTTTAGCTAACCAAATAACTTGCATCTGTGTTCCACCATTGATATCTTCATTATGCTCATCTTATGTCTCTCACCCTTGCAGAGATCAAAAGAAATAGGGAGATACACAGTAGCAGATTGGAATACTTAAGAGAGCACCTAGGTGAGTATACATGCTGTCATAGAAATATCTGGCTTTTAATAGTAACAGTAGTGGGTATTGCTCAATAATGTTTAACATTAGAAAATTGGTGGCACATCTATCATTACTAGCATAGATCAATGCCACTTCCTACATTGGTGTATAACAGACCCCTCATGTTACTTTTCAGTCTTACCTTGTTGAGGATGTCATTGGGTTCACCCCCCCCCCCCCCCGCCCCAACATGCTGTTGTGATTATGAAAAGCATTTCATGCACATTTTCCCTCCATTAGTATCATTGCATAAGTACAAAATCCATATGAGTAAGGTCATCATTACCAGTTTGCTGCACTTTTCACATAGGATTGTCTGTCCTTTGTCTATCATCTGTGATTGATATGTGTAAATCACAGCAGCATATTTACATTGTACATGTATAGCATTTTCCGAGATCAGAATGCATTTCTGACCACAGACATTTGTTGATCTGTCTAAACAGACCCAACCATTAGTCTTCTACCTGTGATTCTGCATGTCAGTCTGTCTGTTGTTTTAGGCCTCACCTGCATACATAAATGTGTGTGTGGGGGTGTGTGTGTTTGTGTGTGTGTGTGTGTGTGTGCGTGCGTGCGTGCGTGCGTGTGTGTGTGTGTGTGTGTGTGTGTGTGTGTGTGTGTGTGTGTGTGTGTGTGTGTGTGTGTTATGACATCCATGATTGTTTAATGCTTTGCAGAGTATATTCTGTTTAGCCACATCATTAACAAAAATGGACTACATTTTTGAAGTATTCCTCTTTCCACACCTTGTCTGTCACTACCCTTTCATATATATTGTTTTGTTTTACTTCTTTCCATTTCTATTACTGTTATATGAAACAGGACAACAACCTGCCTGCATCCCAATGGCAAAGCCTGTCATACTCCATGGGGAGGAACAGCAGCGTTAGCAGTACTACCACCCCTGCCTCAGAAACACCCAGCACATCCAGGTCCCAACCTGTCTAGGTTGCTTCCATGTCTCCTGCACCATCTGCACCAGGTAGCCCTGCAACAGAGGTTAGTAAAGTGATACCTCTAGTGCCAGTGTGAGTGGAGGTCACACCTTTATCATCCTTCGGAAATTGGCAGAGCTTATGAGGGACATAAAATACAGGAGGTTGGATACCCACATCAGCTGCATGGAGACCATGATCCAGCACTCACTGAGCCATGTCCCTTCCTAGTACTGACACCAACTTCTAAGCTAGGACCCAGTGATGACAGTATCTAGTTTCCCACTGATCTAAGCTGTCTAAGGCTGCATCTGTAGACACACAGTGCTATCCTCCAATCTGGTGTTCCCCTCCCTTTTGTTTGCATGCTCACCCTTTGTTTGTTTTACATTCCTCCCCTCACCATTCTATTCCCTCTGTTTGTCTGATGTCTCATTCAGCATTGGGATGACCCTCCATCATTGTGTTACCCCATATCCTGTTTTTCATGTCTGTGTCCTTGTTGTCTAACTTCCCACTTTTACCTACCTCTTACCTGTCTCCCACAAAAAAGAATAATACACTTCCCATCCATATCTCTCAATTTTACACACATATATATATATATATATATATATATATATATATATATTGTGATTTCATCATTAAGTAATAGTTTGAAACCTGGCATACTTCCCCTTCCAATATTAGTATTAGCATTATGTGAAATCTGTTCCTGATTGTGGGCCTTTCTTGCATCAGTTAGCTTTGGGTTTGTCCAGAATTTCTCAGCGAAGACATTGAGATATATGTTCTTATCCAGCCACATTCCTGCTCATTCCTTTTTGCTCACTTTATTTTCTAATCCCTGTTTGCTTACACTTTTCATATTTGACATATATTCCCAATTTAAACTTTTACCATGTTTAAAAAGTATATAAACACACCACAAACAATACCAAAAAAAAAAATAAATAAAATAAATAACTTCTAAATTTCTTAGCTTTTTTATGGTCATACTGTGTGCGATGGTTCATGGAGAACAAGATAGATGTGCATGTTCAAATGAAAAGAGATTCATGACCCACATAATGTGGCATGGACTGCTACTGGATGTGACAATTAACTGAGTTGCATTGTATTGCATTGCATTACAATAGGCAGACATAAAAACTGGGTAATGCTTATGCTTTTTAACTGACTGCTTTTATGGCTCAGTTTTATCATGAAGCGATATGTAGATTGTTAGTGCACTGAGCAAAGTGTTCCATTACCCTGAGGGCTGTATGTTTCTTTTACAATTTTTGTATTTCAGTTTGCAAATGTGTAACATTTCTTTGAGATATGTTTCTTGCCACTGGTAGTGTTACATCTGCCATGACACCCCTTTGCTTGAGCATTGGTATAGTCTGCTAATGTGTAGCATTCCACTAAGGTGAGTTTTCCTGACAACTTATGTTTGAGTGCTTCTGTGACATACCTTGCTCATTCACTGTTTATAGAGTATCAGTGAACAAAGATGTGGATTCAGTTCCCATGAAACTTGTCTCTCCTTTCTTTTCCTTTCCTGTAATTAGTAAATTTCCCCAAAGTGAGATTTCCCTGAGATATTTCCTGTGATTCCTGCTCTAGCTGACCCTGCTAAGAAACTGAGGATATAATGTAAGTGGACCAAGCTGGTGGGTCAACATTTTTTAATGACATTTACCTTATAGTACAGGTACTCTGTGATCAAACTTTGATGTTATTAGGACTGTTGTGGGCCATGCTACATTACTGTATACCACCTCTAATGTCTGTGTTTCATATAATTCTATATTCGGGTACTGCCATACGCCCTTCTCTATTGTGTTTTGCAGCACTGCTTTGACCTTTTCCTTTCATAGACCATTTCTTCACATATATGCAGCTTTAAGTTACAATACAGCACCAACATGGTTTTGCCATCTGTGCACATGGGCTCACGATGACTGCTATAAATGCTTATACATGCTCCATGTTTACCACAGCTACTCATACTTTAATCTGCCTGTAAGGTAGTCTAGCATGATCTGGCCATACAGCGGGTATAATGAGAAGCTAATCACTGAGCACCATGGCTTGGCCACATACATAAGTAATAAGCATCAAGTATAGTCAAACGTGCAATGTAAACTGTGTTAGCTTGGCTGTAATTGTTAACGTGGCATTTCTGAATCACCAGAATAGTTTAAACCAAAGTTAGTTGCCATCAGGTATCACAAGTCTTGAATATGTTTTTCCCTCTCTACTCATTGTTATAATGATATATGCTTATCAAGAACACTAACTCTAGTAAAGTCCGATCTCAGCTCTATTGCTAAGAACTGTACAGTCATAGTTTGTAAATTACTAGCTATAATATTGTTTTGACCACTGAAATTATACAATGCAGATAAAATTTAACTAGTTTGGGAAACTACAATTCAGGTTTAACTGAATATGCTACATTTCCAGCTTATGAGTAGATATATCTTCATTCTTCACTGTAAAGTTCACATACAGGCTTAGTATATTTTAAATAAACTATAAACAACTGATAAACTATTCATTTCCATACATGCTATAATTATAACTTGCTAACAATAGTGTGAATGCATAAACTTTTAGAGAAATCCTTACAGGACTATTCTTTTTTATTCATTCCATTCATTTGACCTATCTTCTTCCTGTAGACCAAGTTCTCACATTTTCTTCTCTCGGTCCCCTTTATATAAATATGGATGCAGACTCATAGATGCATACATACAAACACACACACACACACACACACACACACACACACACACACACACACACACACACACGCACGCATGCACGCACACACACACACACACACACACACACACACACACACACACACACACACAATCACACACGCACGTGCGTGTATGCTTGTGCTTCTGTGCGTGATTTTATGCATGGGTAAAAGTCATTGGCAATTGTTAAGTCAAAGAATCTATCTGTGAAATTACTAACTAAATAAGACAACAAAATAGTAAAAGACAGAAGAGTATTGTGAACCTATTAGATAGTTAAACAGAAATTAATAACAGTACAAAATAATGAACAAATTATTGAGATAAAAGATATGGTTAAGGCCCAGCAGAATCCAGCAAGTCATACTATACAGCTTTATGAAGAATCTATTAAATTATCTGTCATTGCAAAGGAAAGGTCAAAACTGGTCTACAAAGCTACTAAAGGAGCTTCCGGGTGCTTTGCATCACATTTAAGTACATCAAAATGCTTTCGAATGCAAAGTACAAATTAAGATGCAGTTGGAGTACAGTACATTTTCAGAAGCATACCTCAAGTAGATAGTATCAATTAATAAAATATCTGTTCAGAGCAATCTTAGCTTCAGCCTAATGATGAGTGATGCATCAGTGCATTCCCTAAAGTCTTTCTCTAAATCAATTAAATGAGTTTAGCAACATATAAAGAAAAAAAAAAACAAATCTAATAGGGCTTTATAGTGGCTTTTGTCTTGAATCCTGTAATGCACACATACATTCAATGATATCCTCATTTTTAGAGAATTTTTGTTTAACTTTTCTATGTGTGTGAGCACAGAAATGTCCTAATAGCAATATTATTCATAGACACAAAAATATTGCTGCTGTTTAATTTTGTATTTAAAAAAAAATTCACAACTGCATCCTTTAGTTGAGCCCACTAAGCGACTTGTCTTTTTCGGCATTTCACAATACAACAGCTAACTGACATATTCAGAAAGTAAAGCACAAAATACTCTGAAGTTTGAATAAAACATACAGCAGTAGACTATTCATATAATGAAATACTGGCTATATTACTGTTAGTGTTTTCCTGACTTGTCACCCATAAATCTCTAAAGAAAGTCAAAAACCAAAAAATTGAGCTTAATGCTCCATCAGCCGAAGCTTAGATTAGCAGTGGATGATTTGCTTAATTTTTACAGGAAATGTCAAAGACATATACATATTATATGGAAACTCAGACAAGGTTGATTACCTGTAAAATGGATATTAGTATTGGCATGCGTAAGTACAAAGGGATCACAGAAATGTCTTTACCATCAAAGAACCTTAAGTGAAAAGGGGGCATCTCAGTGGTAAAGATGAAGCAAAGGTGAGTATTGTAGCAGAGGAGAATATACTGGGTGAACTAAGAGGTCCGCAGTAGAAGAACCCTACAACACACACCGAGGGTGAGGGGTGGATGGTTGATGATATTCGTAACTCTAGAGGAGATGCTGTGAGGAGCACGGTCATAATACAGCATGGGATGTCTGACAGGCCAGAGTATCCATGAGCACAGAAGATGTTGTATTTTCCATAAGGAAATTAGGAGAGACATGAGGCCCATAGGAAGAAGGAGAAAGAGTCCATGGTTGAGATTATATACGAAAACATGGACAGTTGATAGAGAAGTTATGGTAGTTTACTGCTAGTGAAGATACTCTTGTGTTCTTCTTCACTGTCATTTTTTGTTAATTGAATGGACTTGAGCAATTCTCTGTCCAAATAATGATGACAAAATAAAGTTTGGACTACATACTGCCAATGGGTAGGAATGAAGGTCCTCAGAATGGAGGTAACAGAAGGAATTACTATTCAGGAAAAAAATACAGACAGATTAATGACTGCAAGTATCTACCAAGTAATTATCTATTCAGTGTAGGATAATTATGGACTCCACCCATGCCCATTGGATTCCAAAACACAATTGGCATGCCTAAAGCAACTTAAATGTGACAAAGTATTTCACCAATAACTTTATGAAAGTACTCATCAAAGACCATCTTGTGCTTTATCTTAATGGCACTATATTATAAAGATTCATAGGGGATCCTGCAAAATCTACAAACCTTGCTTAAAAAAAACAAAAATGCAACCATAATTTAATGCACTGCAACAGGCTGGTGTACTGCAAGTCATACTAGAGGATGATCTGCAAATGAGTCCCAGAAGGAAACCAGCTACACACTGAGTCAGGCTACAGTTAAGACAGCTATCTAACCAGGAAATAATATATACATACAGATTAGGCAGAGAGCCAGTGCAGGCTGCGTTTGTAGGATGCGTGCACCACACATGTATGCTCATAGTCTGCAGGGTAACCTAACATTGCTAGAAATAAAACTTGTGCCAAAGTCTAGGCATACTGTCATGGGGGACATTTCAGTGGTATATGGGAAATGCAAAAGGAGTGTCCCAGATAGCTGTCATTTGCATCCGGTCACATTTCCTGGTAGCAATGTGGACCAATGTGGATGATTATATCCAATTGCCAACAACAGTCATGGAGCATAGAACTGCCATGCAACCCTAAATGCACCCAAAAGAAAGGGGTGACCATCACTTAGTTGTCATGTGGTATGCTCGGAAGATGGACTCATTGATGACATCATAGCAACAAACCCTGCTAGTGTGCATGATGCTGCAATACAAAGTGAAAACAGTCTGAGGGCCATTGCCCAACATGGTGAAATACCTGGGTGACTACTAATTGGTAATACAGGACCACAGCTATGATGTAATCAGAATCTAGACCTGTCAACTTTAAAAATGAGGACAACATATATGTTCTTGCCTTCCCACAAGCAGGTGACTGTTATTATCCAATGGAGCCTTGGTTAATGACATCATATAGAGCCCCATCAATCCTTGCCAAGCATGTATACAACACAGCATACACCATGACACAAGCACCATCTAGCATGTGTTTGGCACGCAAAAAGCAAGATTCAGATGTCTGGATAAATTCAAGATACACTACAATGCACAACAAAAAAAAAAAAAGAATCACAGATGGTTGCTATATGTGCCATGCTACACAACATGACAGCAGTAAATATGGTGGCGTGCCAGCTGCAGGTGTCAGTCATCAACCCCAAGATGTCTGACAATGACTTATCAGTGCTGTCACAGGATGATCAGGAGAACAAAAGGATGAGAAGGAATAGATATGATTGATAGAAGATGCTACCATATGTCCTAGTTCAGGCAACATGGCAGCATTTGACACATACCTTTGAGTCATGAAAGATACACATACAAATGCACACAGTCTAAACTGTAAAGTCCATGTGTTGCACCACAACAGCAGCACAAAGCAAGACTAATGGAAATAAACCATTAGTTTTCAAAATTGAACATCATACATGTAGATCCGAGTGTAGTGTGTGTGCGCTATGTCTTTAATAAGCATGCAAGGCTGTGCATGCATGTATAAATTCCAGACAAGTGCAATCCCTAGTGTCATTTTGAAGAAGCAGCCAGCATGTAAGCATGTATGATCACAGCAGTTAGTTTGTATATAAGTTACTTAGTCATAGTCAAATAAGCTTTACAGTAATGTGTTTGCACAGAATAAAGCTGTTTAACCAGAGCCCACGAAGACTTGTTTATTCATGTACTAACATGAAAGCAACATGGTGTCAGAAGTGGGATGGAAAAGAACAAAACATTTGGTGCCATGAGATGTAAAGGCAACAGTGAAGGTAAAACCAAGAGAAAACAGTGCGAACATAACCAGAAGGAATTAAAGGTAATGAAAAGCAACACAAATTATTTACTTAATGCAAAGAGGCAAGAAATGACATTACAAGGGAATAAACCACATTATTAGGTAAGTGGAAAGCTCAGAAAGTTTGTTAACTAAAGAAAATGTTCAAGATAAAAGTGTTTGATGAAATGAATGTGTTTAAAATGCAAAGCAAGCATTTTAAAGATAAAATGAGCATGTTTAAGGCAGACATAATATGTTTAAGGCATAACTGGGCATGTTTAGAGTGAAACAAGCATAAAGAAAGTATGCTGGGCATAAAAAAGGAAAAGGGTTTAAATGAGCACAAAGAATAATAATATGAAAAGAAAAGGGGCACAGTAGATAAAATAAAGCAAGGTGACTGCTATGTTGGGCAAAGTTCTGTGTTTGGGCATGAGTATGACTTTGTTTGGTATCAAAAAAGTAATTAAAGTTATTCAAAGTATCTCAAAGTGTGTGCTTATTACTGTGCATGTATTTCAAAGAGTTCACTGTGTATAAAGTGCAACTATCTCATGTAATTCAATTGAAGCATGGTTGTTTGAAGAAAAGTTCTTGTGCTGTGTGTGGTTGTTCACAACGTGCCACCAATTACAGAGTGCTTCTTGTACTGTAAAGAGTTGCCTGGCAAGGTACTGCCATTTTGGGAACATTTCAGTGTATTGCATCTAGTCATGTACAAAGTGCATATACCTCAAAAGACATTGAATTTGGGCAACCAAAATATTATTATTCACATTGTGCAACTGTTTAACAAGTTTCTTGTATTAAGGAAAGGTATTTATTACAAAAGATTACAAGAGTATTACAGTGCTCGTGAATTGCTCGGTTGCATTGAAAAGTTCTTGAATAATTCTTAAAGCGATGATTCTAATAAGTGATAATGCATGACTGTTCTATGCCTGCCTTTATCAATAACTTTCCAAGCAACTGCTTTTGTATTTTAGCCTTTACCAATTCTGAAAGCAGATGATTTTAGCATTTTTGTGTTTACTTATCAAAAATTTCATAAAAGTACTGCAAAGTCTGAGAAAATATCCCGTTAAGCTCAGTAAAGCAGTAAATAAGTTGAAAAGCTGTTCCGCTTGTGTTTCCTAAAGCATAGAGAAAGCTAAAAAGGTATTTCGCAAAGTGAAATAAAGCACTGAGAAGCCCAAGTTGTTTATTTCGCTGTCTAGTTAATTGAAAGCACTATGTGGTTATTCATTCACACAATACTGATAAGCACAAAGAAAGAAAGTGCAGATATAAAGCAGAAGAGCATTAGCCAAATTGGGTGTTCATGCCAATTACTTATGTATATATATATATATATATATATATATATATATATATATATATATATATATATATATATATATATATATATATATATATATATATATATATGTGTGTGTGTGTGTGTGTGTGTGTTTGTGTATATTTGTATGTATTTGTAAGACCCTTTGCTGGTATGTGTTAATATGGCAGATGGATTTTGAAAACCACAACCACTTGTGTTTGACCAGAATATTGCAGAGAACTGGAGAATATTTGAACAGGAATACGATATTTTTATACAAGCAGCTTATGCAGATAGAGATGCATGCACAAGGGCATTCATTTTGCTAAATCTAGCAGGATCTCAGTTTAGAGAACAATCATTTCTATATGCACCACCAGTGTAATGAAGGGAAAACTGCAGACCACCATATTGTAGTGCAAGCTGAATCCAGAGAAGACCGAGAGTGTTTAAAGCGTAAGCTCAGAGAAATGTGTAACCCCCAGATGAACATTACATTAGAGAGGCATTTAATTTACACAAGAAATCAGAAGCCAGGGGAAACATTTGTAGCTTATATAACTGACTTGAGGAACAAGGCCAAAATGTGTCAGTTTGGTGACTTGAAAGATGAGCTGATAAAGGATAGACTTGTATGTGGTATTAACAGTGCTGATTACAGTGATTAACATTAATCAAAGCAATAGAGATTTGTCAGATCCATGAGGTAATAACCAAAAAAACGAGTAAAGGCAAATGTCACTGTCCAAACCGAAATTGTTTAATCCACTTTTTACTATAAGAAACATAAATATCCTTAAGCGCTTTTCATCAGCACATATGCTGACTTCTTCAGAGAATGTTAAAATCAATTAATTAACTAGACTTTATACAAGTATCATTTAAAACCATTTAAACACATGGCTATAAAGAGCCAATCCATTACTAGTATTAAAAGTGTTTAAATGGTAACTCGAAATTAAAAAGTTTTTCTCAGAGAACTCGAGACATATTAAGCTCATAAGCTTACAAAGAAACACACTATGATAAAATAAATTAAATGGTTACAATAAATTGTATTAAACTACCCTACATTTATACTAAACATAAATTGAAACAAGTTATAATATATAGTAACCCAAACTTGTACAGGTTTAACAACTCTCCAAAATAAACCAAATCTTACCAGAGGCATTCACCTCTTAAGGCTATTCAGTTTAAGTACACTTGAGATAGAGCAAATATCATTAAGGCCCAAGTAGCTATAAGCATTAAGTCTTACTTGCCACTTTAGTTCCAATTCTTCAAGCTTTAGTGGTCTTGGGCCCCCGCTACAATCAATGTTTACTTGATCTATAGCCAAAAAGTTAAAAATGTGGTTTTGATAACCAGAATTGTGTTTAGCTAATGCATTTTCAAGTTTACATTTCTTAATAGCGTATAAGTGCTCGTATACTCGGTCCCTAAGCCTCCTCTCTTTTCTCTATATAGAAGGCTGGCCAGAGTGTACATTTAGCTAGATTTATGATATAAGAAGAGTTACAATTAAATCTGTGTTTCAATTTATAAACATTGCCATTTATGAAAAAACAGTTGGTCTCCTGCATGTATCTACAATAGTTGCAGTTGTAACACTTTGACATCCCTGGATTGCTAGTTGCAGGTCTATCTTTGTGTTCCAATAAGGCTTTAAGGTTTTTTCCTTTCCTAAAAACCACCTTAGGGTGTTCACCTATTTTACTTAAAATAGACGGATGTAATTTAAATATACCCCAATTTTTCTAAGTGACTTGGTGCTTTCCAGTAATTTTTTCACATTTCAGAATGAGTTCTACTTGCAGAAGGTCGGGGTAGCCATGGGGTCCCCTTGTGGTGGAAGTATAGCTAACTTGGTAATGGCTTATTGGGAATCTGAGTATATTTTTAAAAATAATGAGTTTTTTGACAGGTTCATCTTCTATACCAGATTCCTGGATGACATTTTTATCCTCTTAAATGGAAATAATGATGTTAGTAAATTGGTTTTACATTACATCAATAGTACTACTAATTTTCTAACTTTCACGGCTACTTTTGACACTGAAAGTATAGCGTACCTCGATGTTTTTTTAAGTAAAAATCATCTTATGAACTGTTTTACAGCTAAGATATTTAAAAAGAAAACATACTCAAACACGTTCCTTCATTTTTCAAGCAGCCATCCACAGTATCAGAAAAAATCTGTGGTCAAGGGCCAACTCGTTAGAGCAGCCAGGATTGTTAGCTTGGATCACGAATTTCAGGAAGAGTGTTTTACTCTTAAGAGTATGTTTTTACATCGAGGTTACCCAGAACAACTATTAGATGCATTAATATACGAAGTGATGGAGAAGAGAAGAAACAGTTTTTATCGTCTGTTACTGCCAGTAAAGGATGCTATACTTTCTGCACCTCCCCCAACTATGATAGGGGATAATTGTGTCAGTGAATCAGAAGAAGCTTGCCAAATGGTATTGCTTTCTAATTCTAACTCTAATAACACAGCAAGCTTTATAACTACTTTCAGTAAGGATAGTCACTTTTGTGTAAACATATTGGAGAAAAATTAAGGTATATTTAAATTACATCCGTCTATTTTAAGTAAAATAGGTGAATGCCCTAAGGTGGTTTTTAGGAAAGGAAAAAACCTTAAAGCCTTATTGGAACACAAAGATAGACCTACAACTTGCAATCCAGGGATGTCAAAGTGTTACAACTGCAACTATTGTAGATACATGCAGGAGACCAACTGTTTTTTCATAAATGGCAATGTTTATAAATTGAAACACAGATTTAATTGTAACTCTTCTTTTATCATATATCTAGCTAAATGTACACTCTGCCCAGCCTTCTATATAGGGAAAACAGAGAGAAGGCTTAGGGACCAAGTATATGAGCACTTATACGCTATTAAGAAATGTAAACTTGAAAATGTGTTAGCTAAACACAATTCTGGTTATGAAAACCACGTTTTTAACTTTTTGGCTATAGCTCAAGTAAACATTGATTGTAGAGGGGGCCCGAGACCACTAAAGCTTGAAGAGTTGGAACTAAAGTGGCAAGTAAGACTTAATGCTTATAGCTACCCGGGCCTTAATGATATTTGCTCTATCTCAAGTGTACTTAAACTGAATAGCCTTAAGAGGTGAATGCCTCTGGTAAGATTTGGTTTATTTTGGAGAGTTGGTAAACATGTACAAGTTTGGGTTACTATATATTATAACTTGTTTCAATTTATGTTTAGTATAAATGCAGGGTAGTTTAATACAATTTATTGTAACCATTTAATTTATTTTATCATAGTGTGTTTGTTTGTAAGCTTATGAGCTTAATGTGTCTCGAGTTCTCTGAGAAAAACTTTTTAATTTCGTGTTACCACTTAAACACTTTTAATAGTAGTAATGGATTGGCTCTTTATAGCCACGTGTTTGAGTGATTTTAAATGATACTTGTATAAAGTCTAGTTAATTAATTGATTTTAACCTTCTCTGAAGAAGTCAGCATATGTGCTGAGGAAAAGCGCTTAAGGATATTTATGTTTCTTATAGTAGAAAGTGGATTAAACGGTTTGGGTTTGGACAGTGACATTTGTCTTTACTAGTTTTTTTTGGTTATTGTATTAGTTTGCGTGGAAGTTTTCTTAGTTTAATATGGCAGTACGAGTTAGTGGCAACACTAGTCCTTTCGATGCCCAAGAAACACCATCTATTTTTAAATTGAATCCAGCTGCTGGAGACTCATTGGATGTACCAACGAACCCGGTCATGAGCAGCCTTTTGGATTCTATCAACACAAAATTAAATAGTCTGTTCTCGAGACTTGATAAATTAGACAGCGAACAACAGGATCTTCGACAATCCTTCTTGGCTGCCCTTGAACCTGCAGCTAGATGTTCTGAAGATTACAATAACTGGACTAATCAGTCTAATAACTTGAATGAAGAGCCTTGTGGTACTGTTAACCTTTTGCCGGTAGACCAGCCTACTGAACGTTTACACCACGTGCGTGTTGAAGTTCATCAAGACGCACCAGGAAATACTCTGACCCACTCAAATGGGGTTGGTTCACCAGCTCAGAATGTAGTGAACACGGATAACATCATGACTACTCAAAACCAACATGGCAATAATATTACTCGAACCGATATGCATTCGCATGAATCTGTATCGGCAGACACTGGGGTAGCTAATATGGTTAACTCACCAGTTAGTAGTCTCAACCTTGGGAACTGTCTTCAGCGATCGCAGGTACAACACGAACAGCCCCGAATTGTGGGTAAAGAAGGTAACATGAACTATTCTTTAAACACATGGTTAAAAAATGCGTACCAGTTTGGAAATAATGATGTTAATAATGACAGTAATGCTAGTGTTGCTCCTTGTAAATCTGTGAGTAACAATTCAGAAGGTATAATTAATAAGTTGAAGTTATTTGACAACTGTTTGGTTAAACTTAAGAAGCTCCAGCTCGAAATATCTTATTTTCAGGAATGTTTATCTCGAAGAATTGTGCCTAAAGGATTAAGACGCGCTCCTTACCCTACTGGCTTGGAAGCCGGTTCGGTGTTTCATACTGACCTGATAGCTTTGTTTGACCGCCATGGTCTAGAGCTTATAGAGACAATTGTTAAGCAGTATACGTTTTGGGTCGATGACTTGTCCTTGTTTGTTACGGAACTTGACGAATCAATACAAACTGATTTAGAGTTCGACAGATACAAGTATGAATATGAGCATATTTTTTCCAGTATTGATGAGCATATGTTTAAATTACAATCTAATAAAACTAAAAAAATTGATAGGGACTGTAAAGCATACCAGTTAGGTATAGCTTACCCACAACCACCACCAGATCAAGTTTGGAAAAAAGGCATATTTTCTTTGAACCAAGTTAATACATCTAACCAAGTTAAAAATGGACCAGTTGCAGGTAGACCTCAACTTATTGAAAGGAGTTCTGCTGGTTATAACGTGGATAACAACGAACCACTCTTAGAAACTGGCACTACGACAGGTGAATTGAGGGATGTGCCTTGGAGTGAAAGGTTACGGAGTGGGCAACAAAATAGTGGTGGACTGAATCAATACCAAAATCAAAATTTTCACCAGGGCCCCTACAAGGGGGCCAGACCCAAGACAAAAGACTACCAACAAATTCAACCCAAAAGAAAATGGAAGGGAAACAAGCAGACAACCAGGAAGTGACATCAATAAGTAACCTAAATTGTGACTTTTCTTTCACAACTAATGACACTTCTGACTTAGTAACAAAGGACTGTGAGCCTCTTAATATACCGGGACTTGATGATTGTAATTTTTATAATGCTGACTCCCTCCTTGTTTCTCAAAAGGTCGATATAATTTTCAACAAAACTGGTGATTTTTGTGTATATAATTTTAGTACTACTAAATTTGAAGTTGATATGGTTGAGTTTTTATTTAGAGGCCTTACGTTTGTTCCTTCTAGACCGCTCAACATTGTTGATTTTGTTCTAGACATAAAATTATATACTAGGAAATTAAATTTTTATTTATTGTTTAATAACGATTCAACATCAACAGTATGTGACAGGTTAAACATACCTAGCACTTATAATCCACCGCTTCACCCAGTATTAGACCAGTTTGAGAAAAGCTGTGAGTTAGACATCAGACATGCCAATTTTGCTGCTAGGACACGTAACAACGTGTCTAACGTGAACAAGATGGAACATGAGTACTTGTATTTTTTTAGAACACAAAACCTCCAGTTTTGTAAACCTGATAAAGGAGGAGGGTTGGTAGTGTTCAGTACTTTTGACTATCAAAAACGTATGCATGAGTTACTTAAATCTGAAGCATATGTTCTCAGTTCAAGATCAGAAGTTAATACAGCTTTTAAGCTTATTAAAGATTGTATTGAGGACTTGTACATTGAGGGTAGGATTGACCAGAAGACTTTTAACTATCTTACAACTACTTTTCCAAGATACCCATGTATTTTTGGTATTCCAAAAATACATAAATGTGAAGAGAATCCACCTTTTAGACCACTAGTTGACAGTAGAGGGTCTCCTATGTACTCGTGTGCAAAGGTTGTTGATACTATACTTCAGAAAGTAATAGTGAAGGAAACACAAATTTGTAAAGACTCCTGGTCATTTCTCAGCAAGTTAAGAATGCCAGAGTATAATCCTCATTACAATTTTTTAACAATAGATGTAAGGGATTTATATACTTGCAATCCACAGGATATAGCTTTGGAGTGGGTGGCTCTTATGCTACAGAAACATAATGTTCCTAGTAGGGAAATCCAGCTTGTTATGGAGTTAAGTGACTTGGTGCTTTCCGATACTTTTTTTCACATTTCAGAATGAGTTCTACCTGCAGAAGGTCGGGGTAGCCATGGGGTCCCCTTGTGGGTGGAAGTATAGCTAACTTGGTAATGGCTTATTGGGAATCTGAGTATATTTTTTAAAAATAATGAGTTTTTTGACAGGTTCATCTTCTAAAAATACATGAAG